>NW_027510214.1:0-35514 GCF_048772815.1 Callospermophilus lateralis | reverse complement strand
TTTTGTCTCTATGGTTTGTTTCCTCTTCAAGTAGCCCTAGGCACAGAATGTGGAAAAGCACTTTCATTGAGAGGGGTTGCCAAGCTTCTAAGAAATTACGAGTTTCCGAAATACCAGCAAATATTTTTTCACCCAATCTTGATGATACTAGGTGGTAATGATCAGTAAACAAATCCCACTTTGCTCACCAAATTTTGTTCTGCTAGGTTGAAGCATTCGTCTACAGTAGCAGTTTTTATAAATAGGTTTCATTCTGTTCTCTCCTATTTAGATAGATGAATTTGGAACTCTAAATCCAACATGGTTTTTTTAGGTCTTTGAAACTTGACAAAATAAAGGAGTTCTCAGTTTTGTCTCTATGGTTTGTTTCCTCTTCAAGTAGCCCTATTCACAGACTGTGGAAAGCATTTTAATTGAGAGGGGTTGCCAAGCTTCTACGAAATATCGAGTTTCCGAAATACCAGCAAATATTTTTTCACCCAATCTTGATGATACCTGGTGGTAATGATCAGTACACAAATCCCACTTGGCTCACCAAATTTTGTTCTTCTAGGTTGAAGCGTTCGTCTACAGTAGCAGTTTTTAAATTTAGGTTTCCCTCTGTTCTCTCCTATATACATAGATGAATTTGGAACTCTAAATCCAACATGGTTGGTAGTAGCTCTTTGAAACTTGACAAAATAAAGGAGTTCTCAGTTTTGTCTCTATGGTTTGTTTCCTCTTCAAGTAGCCCTAGGCACAGAATGTGGAAAAGCACTTTCATTGAGAGGGGTTGCCAAGCTTCTAAGAAATTACGAGTTTCCGAAATACCAGCAAATATTTTTTCACCCAATCTTGATGATACTAGGTGGTAATGATCAGTAAACAAATCCCACTTTGCTCACCAAATTTTGTTCTGCTAGGTTGAAGCATTCGTCTACAGAAGCAGTTTTTATAAATAGGTTTCATTCTGTTCTCTCCTATTTAGATAGATGAATTTGGAACTCTAAATCCAACATGGTTTGTAGTAGCACGTTGAAAATTGACAAAATAAAGGAGTTCTCAGTTTTGTCTCTATGGATTGTTTCCTCTTCAAGTAGCCCTAGGCACAGACTGTGGAAAAGCACTTTCATTGAGAGGGGTTGCCAAGCGTCTAAGAAATAACGAGTTTCCGAAATACCAGCAAATATTTTTTCAGCCAATCTTGATGATACCTGTTGCTGATGATCAGTACACAAATCCCACTTGGCTCACCAAATTCTGTTCTTCTAGGTTGAAGCGTTCGTCTACAGTAGCAGTTTTTATATTTAGGTTTCCCTCTGTTCTCTCTATATAGATAGATGAATTTGGAACTCTAAATCCAACATGGTTTGTAGTAGCTCTTTGAAACTTGACAAAATAAAGGAGTTCTCAGTTTTGTCTCTAAGGTTTGTTTCCTTTTCAAGTAGCCCTAGGCACAGACTGTGGAAAAGCACTTTCATTGAGAGGGGTTGCCAAGCTTCTAAGAAATAAAGAATCCGAAATACCCGCAAATATTTTTTCACCCAATCTTGATGATAATTGGTGGTAATGATGAGTACACAAATCCCACTTGGCTCACCAAATTTTGATCTTCTAGGTTGAAGCGTTCGTCTACAGTAGCAGTTTTTATATTTAGGTTTCACTCTGTTCTCTCCTATATAGATAGATGAATTTGGAACTCTAAATCCAACATGGATGGTAGTAGCTCCTTGAAACTTGACAAAATAAAGGAGTTCTCAGTTTTGTCTCTAAGGTTTGTTTCCTTTTCAAGTAGCCCTAGGCACAGACTGTGGAAAAGCACTTTCATTGAGAGGGGTTGCCAAGCTTCTAAGAAATAAAGAATCCGAAATACCCGCAAATATTTTTTCACCCAATCTTGATGATAATTGGTGGTATTGATGAGTACACAAATCCCACTTGGCTCACCAAATTTTGTTCATCTAGGTTGAAGCGTTCGTCTACAGTAGCAGTTTTTATATTTAGGTTTCACTCTGTTCTCTCCTATATAGATAGATGAATTTGGAACTCTAAATACAACATGGATTGTAGTAGCTCTTTGAAACTTGACAAAATAAAGGAGTTCTCAGTTTTGTCTCTATGGTTTGTTTCCTCTTCAAGTAGCCCTAGGCACAGACTGTGGAAAAGCACTTTCATTGAGAGGGGTTGCCAAGCTTCTCTGAAATTACGAGTTTCCGAAATACCAGCAAATATTTTTTCACCCAATCTTGATGATACGTGGTGGTAATGATCAGTACACAAATCCCACTTGGCTCACCAAATTTTGTTCTTCTAGGTTGAAGCGTTCGTCTACAGTAGCAGTTTTTATATTTAGGTTTCCCTCTGTTCTCTCCTGTATAGATAGATGAATTTGGAACTCTAAATCCAACATGGTTTTTAGTAGCTCTTTGAAAATTGACAAAATAAAGGAGTTCTCAGTTTTGTCTCTACGGATTGTTTCCTCTTCAAGTAGCCCTAGGCACACACAGTGGAAAAGCAGTTTCATTGAGAGGGGTTGCCAAGCTTCTAAGAAATAACGAGTTTCCGAAATACCAGCAAATATTTTTTCACCCAAACTTGATGATACTTGGTCGTAATGATCAGTACACAAATCCCACTTGGCTCACCAAATTTTGTTCTTCTAGGTTGAAGCGTTCGTCTACAGTAGCCGTTTTTATATTTAGGTATCCCTCTGTTCTCTCCTATATACATAGATGAATTTGGAACTCTAAATCCAACATGGATTGTAGTAGCTCTTTGAAACTTGACAAAATAAAGGAGTTCTCAGTTTTGTCTCTATGGTTTGTTTCCTCTTCAAGTAGCCCTAGGCACAGACTGTGGAAAAGCACTTTCATTGAGAGGGGTTGCCAAGCTTCTAAGAAATTACGAGTTTCCGAAATACCAGCAAATATTGTTTCACCCAATCCTGATGATACTTGGTGGTAATGATCAGGACACAAATCCCACTTGGCTCACCAAATTTTGTTCTTCTAGGTTGAAGTGTTCGTCTACAGTAGCAGTTTTTATATTTAGGTTTCCCTCTGTTCCCTCCTATATAGATAGATGAATTTGGAACTCTAAATCCAACATGGTTTGTAGTAGCTGGTTGAAACTTGACAAAATAAAGTAGTTCTCCGTTTTGTCTCTATGGTTTGTTTCCGCTTCAAGTAGCCCTAGGCACAGACTGTGGAAAAGCACTTTCATTGAGAGGGGTTGCCAAGCTTTTAAGAAATTACGAATTTCCGAAATACCAGCAAATATTTTTTCACCCAATCTTGATGTCACTTGGTCGTAATGATCAGTACACAAATCCCACTTGGCTCACCAAATTTTGTTCTTCTAGGTTGAAGCGTTCGTCTACAGTAGCAGTTTTTATATTTAGTTTTCCCTCTGTTCTCTCCTATATAGATAGATGAATTTGGAACACTAAATCCAACAGGGTTTATAGTAGCTCTTTGAAACTTGACAAAATAAAGGAGTTCTCAGTTTTCTCTCTATGGTTTGTTTCCTCTTCAAGTAGCCCTAGGCACAGACTGTAGAAAAGCACTTTCATTGAGAGTGGTTGCCAGGCTTCTAAGAAATTAAAAGTTACCGAAATATCAGCAAATATTTTTTCACCCAATCTTGATGATACTTGGTGGTAATGATCAGTACACAAATCACACTAGGCTCACCAAATTTTGTTCTTCTAGGTTGAAGCGTTCGTCTACAGTAGCTGTTTTTATATTTAGGTTTCTCTCTGTTCTCTCCTATATAGATAGATGAATTTGGAACTCTAAATCCAACATGGATTGTAGTAGCTCCTTGAAACTTGACAAAATAAAGGAGTTCTCAGTTTTGTCTCTATGATTTGTTTCCACTTCAAGTAGCCCTAGGCACAGACTGTGGAAAAGCACTTTCATTGAGAGGGGTTGCCAAGCTTTTAAGAAATAACGAGTTTCCGAAATACCAGCAAAAATTTTTCACCCAATCTTGATGATACTTGGTGGTAATGATCAGTACACAGATCCCACTTGGCTCACTAAATTGTGTTCTTCTAGGTTGAAGCCTGAGTCTACAGTAGCAGTTTTTATATTTAGGTCACTCTTTTCTCTCATATATAGATAGATGAATTTGGAACACTATATCCAACATGGTTTGTAGTAGCTCTTTGAAACTTGACAAAATAAAGGAGTTCTGAGTTTTCTCTCTATGGTTTGTTTCCTCTTCAAGTAGCCCTAGGCACAGACTGTGTAAAAGCACTTTCATTGAGAGGTGTTGCCAAGCTTCTAAGAAATAACGAGTTTCCGAAATACCAGCAAATATTTTTTCAGCCAATCTTGATGATAGTTGGTGGTAATGATCAGTACACAAATCCCACTTGGCTCACCAAATTTTGTTCTTCTAGGTTGAAGCGTTCGTCTAAAGTAGCAGTTTTTATATTTTGTTTCCCTCTGTTCTCTCCTATATAGATAGATGAATTTGGAACACTAAATCCAACATGGTTTGTAGTAGCTCTTTGAAACTTGACAAAATAAAGGAGTTCTCAGTTTTGTCTCTATGGTTTGTTTCCTCTTCAAGTAGCCCTAGGCACAGACTGTGGAAAAGCACTTTCATTGAGAGGGGTTGCCAAGCTTCTAAGAAATTACGATTTTCCGAAATACCAGCAAATATTTATTCACCCAATCTTGATGATACTTGGTGGTAATGATCAGTACCCAAATCCCACTTGGCTCACCAAATTTTGTTCTTCTAGGTTGAAGCGTTCGTCTACAGTAGCAGTTTTTATATTTAGGTCTCCCTCTGTTCTCTCCTATATAGATAGATGAATTTGGAACTTTAAATCCAACATGGTTTGTAGTAGCTCTTTGAAACTTGACAAAATAAAGGAGTTCTCAGTTTTGTCTCTATGGTTTGTTTCCTCTTCAAGTAGCCCTAGGCACAGACTGTGGAAAGCACTTTCATTGAGATGGGTTGCCAAGCTTCTAAGAAATAACGAGTTTCCAAAATACCAGCAAATATTTTTTCACCCAATCTTGATGATACTTGGTGGTAATGATCAGTACACAAATCCCACTTGGCTCACCAAATTTTGTTCTTCTAGGTTGAAACGTTGGTCTACAGTAGCAGTTTTTATATGTAGGTTTCCCTCTGTTCTCTCCTATATAGATAGAAGAATTTGGAACACTAAATCCAACAGGGTTTATAGTAGCTCTTTGAAACTTGACAAAATAAAGGAGTTCTCAGTTTTCTCTCTATGGTTTGTTTCCTCTTCAAGTAGCCCTAGGCACAGACTGTGGAAAAGCACATTCATTGAGAGTGGTTGCCAGGCTTCTAAGAAATTACAAGTTTCCGCAATACCAGCAAATATTTTTCACCCAATCTTGATGATTCTTGGTGGTAATGATCACTACACAAATCCCACTAGGCTCACCAAATTTTGTTCTTCTAGGTAGAAGCGTTCGTCTACAGTAGCTGTTTTTATATTTAGGTTTCTCTCTGTTCTCTCCTATATAGATAGATGAATTTGGAACTCTAAATCCAACATGGATTGTAGTAGCTCTTTGAAACTTGACAAAATAAAGGAGTTCTCAGTTTTGTCTCTATGGTTTGTTTCCTCTTCAAGTAGCCCTAGGCACAGACTGTGGAAAAGCACTTTCATTGAGAGGGGTTGCCAAGCTTTTAAGAAATAACTAGTTTCCGAAATACCAGCAAAAATTTTTCACCCAATCTTGATGATTCTTGGTGGTAATGATCAGTACACAGATCCCACTTGTCTCACCAGATTTTGTTCTTCTAGGTTGAAGCGTTCGTCTACAGTAGCAGTTTTTATATTTAGGTTTCACTCTTTTCTCTCATATATAGATAGATGAATTTGGAACTCTAAATCCAACATGGTTTGTAGTAGCTCTTTGAAACTTGACAAAATAAAGGAGTTCTGAGTTTTGTCTCTATGGTTTGTTTCCTCTTCAAGTAGCCCTAGGCACAGACTGTGGAAAAGCACTTTCATTGAGAGGGGTTGCCAAGCTTCTAAGAAATAATGAGTTTCCGAAATATCAGCAAATATTTTTTCACCCAATCTTGATGATAGTTGGTGGTAATGATCAGTACACTAATCCCACTAGGCTCACCAAATTTTGTTCTTCTAGGTTGAAGCGTTCGTCTACATTAGCAGTTTTTATATTTAGGTTTCCCTCTGTTCTCTCCTATATAGATACATGAATTTGGAACTCTAAATCCAACATGGTTTGTAGTAGCTGGTTGAAACTTGACAAAATAAAGTAGTTCTCCGTTTTGTCTCTATGGTTTGTTTTCTTTTCAAGTAGCCCTAGGCACAGACTGTGGAAAAGCACTTTCATTGAGAGGTGTTGCCAAGCTTCTAAGAAATTACGAATTTCCGAAATACCAGCAAATATTTTTTCACTCAATCTTGATGTTACTTGGTCGTAATGATCAGTCACAAATCGCACTTGGCTCACCAAATTTTGTTCTTCTAGGTTGAAGCGTTCGTCTACCGTAGCAGTTTTGATATTTAGTTTTCCCTCTGTTCTCTCCTATATAGATAGATGAATTTGGAACTCTAAATCCAACATGGTTTGTAGTAGCTCTTTGAAAATTGACAAAACAAAGGAGTTCTCAGTTTTGTCTCTATAGATTGTTTTCTCTTCAAGTAGTCCTAGGCACACACTGTGGAAAAGCAGTTTCATTGAGAGGGGTTGCCAAGCTTCTAAGAAATAACGAGTTTCCAAAATACCAGCAAATATTTTTTCACCCAATCTTGATGATACTTGGTGGTAATGATCAGTACACAAATCCCACTTGGCTCACCAAATTTTGTTCTTCTAGGTTGAAGCGTTCGTCTACAGTAGCGGTTTTTATATTTAGGTTTCCCTCTGATCTCTCCTATATAGATAGATGAATTTGGAACTCTAAATCCAACATGTTTTGTAGTAGCTCTTTGAATCTTGACAAAATAAAGGAGTTCTCAGTTTTGTCTTTATGGTTTGTTTCCTCTTCAAGTAGCCCTAGGCACAGACTGTGGAAAGCACTTTCATTGAGATGGGTTGCCAAGCTTCTAAGAAATAACGAGTTCCCGAAATACCAGCAAATATTTTTTCACCCAATCTTGATGATTCTTTGTGGTAATGATCAGGATACAAATCCCAGTTGGCTCACCAAATTTTGTACTTCTAGGTTGAAGCGTTCGTCTACAACAGCAGTTTTTATATTTAGGTTTCCCTCTGTTCCCTCCTATATAGATAGATGAATTTGGAACACTAAATCCAACAGGGTTTATAGTAGCTCTTTGAACTTGACAAAATAAAGGAGTTCTCAGTTTTCTCTCTATGGATTGTTTTCTCTTCAAGTAGCCCTAGGCACACACTGTGGAAAAGCAGTTTCATTGAGAGGGGTTGCAAGCTTCTTAGAAATAACGAGTTTCCGAAATACCAGCAAATATTTTTTCACCCAATCTTGATGATACTTGGTGGTAATGATCAGTACACAAATCGCACTTGGCTCACCAAATTTTGTTCTTCTAGGTTGAAGCGTTCGTCTACAGTAGCAGTTTTGATATTTAGTTTTCCCTCTGTTCTCTCCTATATAGATAGATGAATTTGGAACTCTAAATCCAACATGGTTTGTAGTAGCTCTTTGAAACTTGACAAAATAATAGTTTTCTCAGTTTTGTCTCTATGGTTTGTATCCTCTTCAAGAAGCCCTAGGCACACACTGTGGAAAAGCACTTTCATTGAGAGGGGTTGCCATGATTCTAAGAAATAACGAGGTTCCGAAATACCAGCAAATATTTTTTCACCCAATCTTGATGATACTCGTTGCTAATGATCAGTACACAAATCCCACTTGGCTCAACAAATTTTGTTCTTCTAGGTTGAAGCGTTCGTCTACAGTAGCAGTTTTTATATTTAGGTTTCCCTCTGTTCTCTCCTATATAGATAGATGAATTTGGAACTCTAAATCCAACACGGTTTGTAGTAGCTCTTTGAAACTTGACAAAATAAAGGAGTTCTCAGTTTTGTCTCTATGGTTTGTTTCCTCTTCAAGTAGCCCTAGGCACAGACTGTGGAAAAGCACTTTCGTTGAGAGGGGTTGCCAAGCTTCTAAGAAATAACGAGTTTCCGAAATACCAGCAAATATTTTTTCACCCAATCTTAATGAAACTTGTTGCTAATGATCAGTACACAATATCACTTGGCTCACCAAATTTTATTCTTCTAGGTTGAAGCGTTCGTCTACAGTAGCAGGTTTTATATGTAGGTTTCTCTCTCTTCTCTCCTATATAGATAGATGAATTTGGAACTCTAAATCCAACATGGATTGTAGTAGCTCTGAAACTTGACAAAATAAAGGAGTTCTCAGTTTTGTCTCTATGGTTTGTTTCCTCTTCAAGTAGCCCTAGGCACAGACTGTGGAAGCACTTTCATTTAGATGGGTTGCCAAGCTTCTAAGAAATAACGAGTTTAGAAAATACCAGCAAATATTTTTCACCCAATCTTGATGATACATGGTGGTAATGATCAGTACACAAATCCCACTTGGTTCACCATATTTTGTTCTTCTAGGTTGAAGCGTTCGTCTACAGTAGCAGTTTTTATATTTAGGTTTCTCTCTGTTCACTCCTATATAGATGATGAATTTGGAACTCTAAATCCAACATGGATTGTAGTAGCTCTTTGAAACTTGACAAAATAAAGGAGATCTCCTTTTTGTCTCTATGGTTTGTTTCCTCTTCAAGTAGCCCTAGGCACAGACTGTGGAAAAGCACTTTCATTGAGAGGGTTTGCCAAGCTTCTAAGAAATAACGAGTTTCCGAAATACCAGCAAATATTTTTTCACCCAATTTTGATGATACTTGGTGGTAATGATCAGTACGCAAGTCCCACTTGGCTCACCATATTTTGTTCTTCTAGGTTGAAGCGTTCGTCTACAGTAGCAGTTTTTATATTTAGGTTTCACTCTGTTCTCTCCTGTATAGATAGATGAATTTGGAACTCTAAATCCAACATGGTTTGTAGTAGCTCTTTGAAACTTGACAAAATAAAGGAGTTCTCAGTTTTGTCTCTATGGTTTGTTTCCTCTTCAAGTAGCCCTAGGCACAGACTGTGGAAAAGCAATTTCATTGAGAGGGTTTGCCAAGCTTCTAAGAAATTACGAGTTTCCGAAATACCAGCTAATATTTTTTCACCCTATTTTGATGATCCTTGGTGGTAATGATCAGTACACAAGTCCCACTTGGCTTAGCAAATTTTGTTCTTCTAGGTTGAAGCGTTCGTCTACAGTAGCAGTTTTTATATTTAGGTTTCGCTCTATTCTCTCCTGTATAGATAGATGAATTTGGAACTCTAAATCCAACATGGATTGTAGTAGCTCTTTGAAACTTGACAAAATAAAGGAGATCTCAGTTTTTTCCCTATGCTTTGTTTCCTCTTCAAGTAGTCCTAGGCACAGACTGTGGAAAAGCACTTTCATTGAGAGGGGTTGCCAAGCATCTAAGAAATTACGAGTTTCCGAAATACCAGAAAATATTTTTTCACCCAATTTTGATGATACTTGGTTGTAATGATCAGTACAAAAGTCCCACTTGGCTTACCAAATTTTGTTCTTCTAGGTTGAAGCGTTCGTCTACAGTAGCAGTTTTTATATTTAGGTTTCGCTCTATTCTCTCCTGTATAGATAGATGAATTTGGAACTCTAAATCCAACATGGTTTGTAGTAGCTCTTTGAAACTTGACAAAATAAAGGAGTTCTCAGTTTTGTCCCTATGGTTTGTTTCCTCTTCAAGTTACCCTAGGCACAGACTGTGGAAAACTACTTTCATTGAGAGGTTTTGCCAAGCTTTCAAGAAATAACGAGTTTCCGAAATACCAGCAAATATTTTTTCACCCAATCTTGATGATACTGGTTGCAAATGATCAGTAAACAAATCCCACTTGGCTCACCAAATTGTGTTCTTCTAGGTTGAAGCGTTCGCCTACAGTAGAAGTTTTTATATTTAGGTTTCCCTCTGTTCTCTCCTATATAGATATATGAATTTGAAACTCTAAATCCAGCATGGTTTGTAGTAGCTCTTTGAAACTTGACAAAATAAAGGAGTTCTCAGTTTTGTCTCTATGGTTTGTTTCCTCTTCAAGTAGCCCTAGGCACAGACTGTGGAAAAGCACTTTCATTGAGAGGGGTTGCCAAGCTTCTAAGAAATTACGAGTTTCCGAAATACCAGCAAATATTGTTTCACCCAATCCTGATGATACTTGGTGGTAATGATCAGGACACAAATCCCACTTGGCTCACCAAATTTTGTTCTTCTAGGTTGAAGTGTTCGTCTACAGTAGCAGTTTTTATATTTAGGTTTCCCTCTGTTCCCTCCTATATAGATAGATGAATTTGGAACTCTAAATCCAACATGGTTTGTAGTAGCTGGTTGAAACTTGACAAAATAAAGTAGTTCTCCGTTTTGTCTCTATGGTTTGTTTCCGCTTCAAGTAGCCCTAGGCACAGACTGTGGAAAAGCACTTTCATTGAGAGGGGTTGCCAAGCTTTTAAGAAATTACGAATTTCCGAAATACCAGCAAATATTTTTTCACCCAATCTTGATGTCACTTGGTCGTAATGATCAGTACACAAATCCCACTTGGCTCACCAAATTTTGTTCTTCTAGGTTGAAGCGTTCGTCTACAGTAGCAGTTTTTATATTTAGTTTTCCCTCTGTTCTCTCCTATATAGATAGATGAATTTGGAACACTAAATCCAACAGGGTTTATAGTAGCTCTTTGAAACTTGACAAAATAAAGGAGTTCTCAGTTTTCTCTCTATGGTTTGTTTCCTCTTAAAGTAGCCCTAGGCACAGACTGTAGAAAAGCACTTTCATTGAGAGTGGTTGCCAGGCTTCTAAGAAATTAAAAGTTACCGAAATATCAGCAAATATTTTTTCACCCAATCTTGATGATACTTGGTGGTAATGATCAGTACACAAATCACACTAGGCTCACCAAATTTTGTTCTTCTAGGTTGAAGCGTTCGTCTACAGTAGCTGTTTTTATATTTAGGTTTCTCTCTGTTCTCTCCTATATAGATAGATGAATTTGGAACTCTAAATCCAACATGGATTGTAGTAGCTCCTTGAAACTTGACAAAATAAAGGAGTTCTCAGTTTTGTCTCTATGATTTGTTTCCACTTCAAGTAGCCCTAGGCACAGACTGTGGAAAAGCACTTTCATTGAGAGGGGTTGCCAAGCTTTTAAGAAATAACGAGTTTCCGAAATACCAGCAAAAATTTTTCACCCAATCTTGATGATACTTGGTGGTAATGATCAGTACACAGATCCCACTTGGCTCACTAAATTGTGTTCTTCTAGGTTGAAGCCTGAGTCTACAGTAGCAGTTTTTATATTTAGGTCACTCTTTTCTCTCATATATAGATAGATGAATTTGGAACACTATATCCAACATGGTTTGTAGTAGCTCTTTGAAACTTGACAAAATAAAGGAGTTCTGAGTTTTCTCTCTATGGTTTGTTTCCTCTTCAAGTAGCCCTAGGCACAGACTGTGTAAAAGCACTTTCATTGAGAGGTGTTGCCAAGCTTCTAAGAAATAACGAGTTTCCGAAATACCAGCAAATATTTTTTCAGCCAATCTTGATGATAGTTGGTGGTAATGATCAGTACACAAATCCCACTTGGCTCACCAAATTTTGTTCTTCTAGGTTGAAGCGTTCGTCTAAAGTAGCAGTTTTTATATTTTGTTTCCCTCTGTTCTCTCCTATATAGATAGATGAATTTGGAACACTAAATCCAACATGGTTTGTAGTAGCTCTTTGAAACTTGACAAAATAAAGGAGTTCTCAGTTTTGTCTCTATGGTTTGTTTCCTCTTCAAGTAGCCCTAGGCACAGACTGTGGAAAAGCACTTTCATTGAGAGGGGTTGCCAAGCTTCTAAGAAATTACGATTTTCCGAAATACCAGCAAATATTTATTCACCCAATCTTGATGATACTTGGTGGTAATGATCAGTACCCAAATCCCACTTGGCTCACCAAATTTTGTTCTTCTAGGTTGAAGCGTTCGTCTACAGTAGCAGTTTTTATATTTAGGTCTCCCTCTGTTCTCTCCTATATAGATAGATGAATTTGGAACTTTAAATCCAACATGGTTTGTAGTAGCTCTTTGAAACTTGACAAAATAAAGGAGTTCTCAGTTTTGTCTCTATGGTTTGTTTCCTCTTCAAGTAGCCCTAGGCACAGACTGTGGAAAGCACTTTCATTGAGATGCGTTGCCAAGCTTCTAAGAAATAACGAGTTTCCAAAATACCAGCAAATATTTTTTCACCCAATCTTGATGATACTTGGTGGTAATGATCAGTACACAAATCCCACTTGGCTCACCAAATTTTGTTCTTCTAGGTTGAAACGTTGGTCTACAGTAGCAGTTTTTATATGTAGGTTTCCCTCTGTTCTCTCCTATATAGATAGAAGAATTTGGAACACTAAATCCAACAGGGTTTATAGTAGCTCTTTGAAACTTGACAAAATAAAGGAGTTCTCAGTTTTCTCTCTATGGTTTGTTTCCTCTTCAAGTAGCCCTAGGCACAGACTGTGGAAAAGCACATTCATTGAGAGTGGTTGCCAGGCTTCTAAGAAATTACAAGTTTCCGCAATACCAGCAAATATTTTTTCACCCAATCTTGATGATTCTTGGTGGTAATGATCACTACACAAATCCCACTAGGCTCACCAAATTTTGTTCTTCTAGGTAGAAGCGTTCGTCTACAGTAGCTGTTTTTATATTTAGGTTTCTCTCTGTTCTCTCCTATATAGATAGATGAATTTGGAACTCTAAATCCAACATGGATTGTAGTAGCTCTTTGAAACTTGACAAAATAAAGGAGTTCTCAGTTTTGTCTCTATGGTTTGTTTCCTCTTCAAGTAGCCCTAGGCACAGACTGTGGAAAAGCACTTTCATTGAGAGGGGTTGCCAAGCTTTTAAGAAATAACTAGTTTCCGAAATACCAGCAAAAATTTTTCACCCAATCTTGATGATTCTTGGTGGTAATGATCAGTACACAGATCCCACTTGTCTCACCAGATTTTGTTCTTCTAGGTTGAAGCGTTCGTCTACAGTAGCAGTTTTTATATTTAGGTTTCACTCTTTTCTCTCATATATAGATAGATGAATTTGGAACTCTAAATCCAACATGGTTTGTAGTAGCTCTTTGAAACTTGACAAAATAAAGGAGTTCTGAGTTTTGTCTCTATGGTTTGTTTCCTCTTCAAGTAGCCCTAGGCACAGACTGTGGAAAAGCACTTTCATTGAGAGGGGTTGCCAAGCTTCTAAGAAATAATGAGTTTCCGAAATATCAGCAAATATTTTTTCACCCAATCTTGATGATAGTTGGTGGTAATGATCAGTACACTAATCCCACTAGGCTCACCAAATTTTGTTCTTCTAGGTTGAAGCGTTCGTCTACATTAGCAGTTTTTATATTTAGGTTTCCCTCTGTTCTCTCCTATATAGATACATGAATTTGGAACTCTAAATCCAACATGGTTTGTAGTAGCTGGTTGAAACTTGACAAAATAAAGTAGTTCTCCGTTTTGTCTCTATGGTTTGTTTTCTTTTCAAGTAGCCCTAGGCACAGACTGTGGAAAAGCACTTTCATTGAGAGGTGTTGCCAAGCTTCTAAGAAATTACGAATTTCCGAAATACCAGCAAATATTTTTTCACTCAATCTTGATGTTACTTGGTCGTAATGATCAGTCACAAATCGCACTTGGCTCACCAAATTTTGTTCTTCTAGGTTGAAGCGTTCGTCTACCGTAGCAGTTTTGATATTTAGTTTTCCCTCTGTTCTCTCCTATATAGATAGATGAATTTGGAACTCTAAATCCAACATGGTTTGTAGTAGCTCTTTGAAAATTGACAAAACAAAGGAGTTCTCAGTTTTGTCTCTATAGATTGTTTTCTCTTCAAGTAGTCCTAGGCACACACTGTGGAAAAGCAGTTTCATTGAGAGGGGTTGCCAAGCTTCTAAGAAATAACGAGTTTCCAAAATACCAGCAAATATTTTTTCACCCAATCTTGATGATACTTGGTGGTAATGATCAGTACACAAATCCCACTTGGCTCACCAAATTTTGTTCTTCTAGGTTGAAGCGTTCGTCTACAGTAGCGGTTTTTATATTTAGGTTTCCCTCTGATCTCTCCTATATAGATAGATGAATTTGGAACTCTAAATCCAACATGTTTTGTAGTAGCTCTTTGAATCTTGACAAAATAAAGGAGTTCTCAGTTTTGTCTTTATGGTTTGTTTCCTCTTCAAGTAGCCCTAGGCACAGACTGTGGAAAGCACTTTCATTGAGATGGGTTGCCAAGCTTCTAAGAAATAACGAGTTCCCGAAATACCAGCAAATATTTTTTCACCCAATCTTGATGATTCTTTGTGGTAATGATCAGGATACAAATCCCAGTTGGCTCACCAAATTTTGTACTTCTAGGTTGAAGCGTTCGTCTACAACAGCAGTTTTTATATTTAGGTTTCCCTCTGTTCCCTCCTATATAGATAGATGAATTTGGAACACTAAATCCAACAGGGTTTATAGTAGCTCTTTGAACTTGACAAAATAAAGGAGTTCTCAGTTTTCTCTCTATGGATTGTTTTCTCTTCAAGTAGCCCTAGGCACACACTGTGGAAAAGCAGTTTCATTGAGAGGGGTTGCAAGCTTCTTAGAAATAACGAGTTTCCGAAATACCAGCAAATATTTTTTCACCCAATCTTGATGATACTTGGTGGTAATGATCAGTACACAAATCGCACTTGGCTCACCAAATTTTGTTCTTCTAGGTTGAAGCGTTCGTCTACAGTAGCAGTTTTGATATTTAGTTTTCCCTCTGTTCTCTCCTATATAGATAGATGAATTTGGAACTCTAAATCCAACATGGTTTGTAGTAGCTCTTTGAAACTTGACAAAATAATAGTTTTCTCAGTTTTGTCTCTATGGTTTGTATCCTCTTCAAGAAGCCCTAGGCACACACTGTGGAAAAGCACTTTCATTGAGAGGGGTTGCCATGATTCTAAGAAATAACGAGGTTCCGAAATACCAGCAAATATTTTTTCACCCAATCTTGATGATACTCGTTGCTAATGATCAGTACACAAATCCCACTTGGCTCAACAAATTTTGTTCTTCTAGGTTGAAGCGTTCGTCTACAGTAGCAGTTTTTATATTTAGGTTTCCCTCTGTTCTCTCCTATATAGATAGATGAATTTGGAACTCTAAATCCAACACGGTTTGTAGTAGCTCTTTGAAACTTGACAAAATAAAGGAGTTCTCAGTTTTGTCTCTATGGTTTGTTTCCTCTTCAAGTAGCCCTAGGCACAGACTGTGGAAAAGCACTTTCATTGAGATGGGTTGCAAGCTTCTAAGAAATTACGAGTTTCCGAAATACCAGCAAATATTTTTTAACCGAATCTTGATGATACTTGGTGGTAATGATCAGTACACGAATCCCACTTTGCTCACCAAATTTTGTTCTTCTAGGTTGAAGCATTCGTCTACAGTAGCAGTTTTTATATATAGGTTTCATTCTGTTCTCTCCTATTTAGATAGATGAATTTGGAACTCTAAATCCAACATGGTTTTTAGTAGCTCTTTGAAACTTGACAAAATAAAGGAGTTCTCAGTTTTGTCTCTATGGTTTGTTTCCTCTTCAAGTAGCCCTAGGCACAGACTGTGGAAAAGCACTTTCATTGAGAGGGGTTGCCAAGCTTCTAAGAAATTACGAGTATCCGAAATACCAGCAAATATTTTTTTACCCAATCTTGATGATACTTGGTGGTAATGATCAGTACACAAATCCCACTTGGCTCACCAAATTTTGTTCTTCTAGGTTGAAGCGTTCGTCTACAGTAGCAGTTTTTATATTTAGGTTTCCCTCTGTTCCCTCCTATATAGATAGATGAATTTGGAACACTAAATCCAACAGGGTTTATAGTAGCTCTTTGAAACTTGACAAAATAAAGGAGTTCTCAGTTTTCTCTCTATGGTTTGTTTCCTCTTCAAGTAGCCCTAGGCACAGACTGTAGAAAAGCACTTTCATTGAGAGTGGTTGCCAGGCTTCTAAGAAATTACAAGTTTCCGAAATTCCAGCAAATATTTTTTCACCCAATCTTGATGATACTTGGTGGTAATGATCAGTACACAAATCACACTAGGCTGACCAAATTTTGTTCTTCTATGTTGAAGCCTTCGTCTACAGTAGCTGTTTTTATATTTAGGTTTCTCTCTGTTCTCTCCTATATAGATAGATGAATTTGGAACTCTAAATCCAACATGGATTGTAGTAGCTCCTTGAAACTTGACAAAATAAAGTAGTTCTCCGTTTTGTCTCTATGGTTTGTTTCTGCTTCAAGTAGCCCTAGGCACAGACTGTGGAAAAGCACTTTCATTGAGAGGGGTTGCCAAGCTTTTAAGAAATTACGAATTTCCGAAATACCAGCAAATATTTTTTCACCCAATCTTGATGTCACTTGGTCGTAATGATCAGTACACAAATCCCACTTGGCTCACCAAATTTTGTTCTCCTAGGTTGAAGCGTTCGTCTACATTAACAGTTTTTATATTTAGGTTTCCCTCTGTTCTCTCCTATATAGATAGATGAATTTGGAACACTAAATCCAACATGGTTTGTAGTAGCTCTTTGAAACTTGACAAAATAAAGGAGTTCTGAGTTTTCTCTCTATGGTTTGTTTGGTCTTCAAGTAGCCCTAGGAACAGACTGTGTAAAAGCACTTTCATTGAGAGGGGTTGCCAAGCTTCTAAGAAATAACGAGTTTCCAAAATACCAGCAAATATTTTTTCAGCCAATCTTGATGATAGTTGGTGGTAATGATCAGTACACAAATCCCACTTGGCTCACCAAATTTTGTTCTTCTAGGTTGAAGCGTTCGTCTAAAGTAGCAGTTTTTATATTTTGTTTCCCTCTGTTCTCTCCTATATAGATAGATGAATTTGGAACTCTAAATCCAACATGGTTTGTAGTAGCTCTTTGAAACTTGACAAAATAAAGGAGTTCTCAGTTTTGTCTCTATGGTTTGTTTCCTCTTCAAGTAGCCCTAGGCACAGACTGTGGAAAAGCACTTTCATTGAGAGGGGTTGCCAAGCTTCTAAGAAATTACGATTTTCCGAAATACCAGCAAATATTTATTCACCCAATCTTGATGATACTTGGTGGTAATGATCAGTACCCAAATTCCACTTGGCTCACCAAATTTTGTTCTTCTAGGTTGAAGAGTTCGTCTACAGTAGCAGTTTTTATATTTAGGTCTCCCTCTGTTCTCTCCTATATAGATAGATGAATTTGGAACTTTAAATCCAACATGGTTTGTAGTAGCTCTTTGAAACTTGACAAAATAAAGGAGTTCTCAGTTTAGTCTCTATGGTTTGTTTCCTCTTCAAGTAGCCCTAGGCACAGACTGTGGAAAAGCACTTTCATTGAGAGGGGTTGCCAAGCTTTTAAGAAATAACTAGTTTGCGAAATATCAGCAAATATTTTTTCACCCAATCTTGATGATAGTTGGTGGTAATGATCAGTACACTAATCCCACTTGGCTCACCAAATTTTGTTCTTCTAGGTTGAAGCGTTCGTCTACAGTAGCAGTTTTTATATTTAGGTTTCCCTCTGTTCTCTCCTGTATAGATAGATGATTTTGGAACTCTAAATCCAACATGGTTTGTAGTAGCTCTTTGAAAACTGACAAAATAAAGGAGTTCTCAGTTTTGTCTCTACGGATTGTTTCCTCTTCAAGTAGCCCTAAGCACACACAGTGGAAAAACAGTTTCATTGAGAGGGGTAGCCAAGCTTCTAAGAAATAACGAGTTTCAGAAATACTAGCAAATATTTTTTCACCCAATCATGATGATACTTGATGGTAATGATCAGTACACAAATCCCACTCAGCTCACCAAATTTTGTTCTTCTGGGTTGAAGCGTTCGTCTACAGTAGCGGTTTTTATATTTAGGTATCCCTCTGTTCTCTCCTATATACATAGATGAATTTGGAACTCTAAATCCAACATGGATTGTAGTAGCTCTTTGAAACTTGACAAAATAAAGGAGTTCTCAGTTTTGTCTCTATGGTTTGTTTCCTCTTCAAGTAGCCCTAGGCACAGACTGTGGAAAAGCACTTTCATTGAGAGGGGTTGCCAAGCTTCTAAGAAATTACGAGTTTCCGAAATACCAGCAAATATTTTTTCACCCAATCTTGATGATACTTGGTGGTAATGATCAGTACACAAATCCCACTTTGCTCACCAAATTTTGTTCTTCTAGGTTGAAGCATTCGTCTACAGTAGCAGTTTTTATATATAGGTTTCATTCTGTTCTCTCCTATTTAGATAGATGAATTTGGAACTCTAAATCCAACATGGTTTTTAGTAGCTCTTTGAAACTTGAAAAAATAAAGGAGTTCTCAGTTTTGTCTCTATGGTTTGTTTCCTCTTCAAGTTGCCCTAGGCACAGACTGTGGAAAAGCACTTTCATTGAGAGGGGTTGCCAAGCTTCTAAGAAAAAACGAGTTTCCGAAATACCAGCAAATATTTTTTCAGCCAATCTTGATGATACCTGTTGCTGATGATCAGTACACAAATCCCACTTGGCTCACCAAATTCTGTTCTTCTAGGTTGAAGCGTTCGTCTACAGTAGCAGTTTTTATACTTAGGTTTCCCTCTGTTCTCTCCTATATAGATAGATGAATTTGGAACTCTAAATCCAACATGGTTTGTAGTAGCTCTTTGAAAGGTGACAAAATAAAGGAGTTCTCAGTTTTGTCTCTATGGTTTGTTTCCTCTTCAAGTAGCCCTAGGCAAAGACTGTGGAAAAGCACTTTCATTGAGAGGGGTTGCCAAGCTTCTAAGAAATTACGAGTTTCCGAAATACCAGCAAATATTTTTTCACCCAATCATGATGATACTTGGTGGTAATGATCAGTACACAAATCCCACTTGGCTCACCAAATTTTGTTCTTCTAGGTTGAAGCGTTCGTCTACAGTAGCAGTTTTTATATTTAGGTTTCCCTCTGTTCTCTCCTGTATAGATAGATGAATTTGGAACTCTAAATCCAACATGGTTTGTAGTAGCTCTTTGAAACTTGAGAAAATTAATGAGTTTTCAGTTTTGTCTCTATGGATTGTTTTCTCTTCAAGTAGCCCTAGGCACAGACTGTGGAAAAGCACTTTCATTGAGAGGGGTTGCCAAGCTTCTAAGAAATTACGAGTTTCCGAAATACCAGCAAATATTTTTTCACCCAATCTTGAAGATACATGGTGGTAATGATCAGTACAAAAATACCACTTGGCTCACGAAATTTTGTTCTTCTAGGTTGAAGCGTTCGTCTACAGTAGCAGTTTTTATATTTAGGTTTCCCACTGTTCTCTCCTGTATAGATAGATGAATTTGGAACTCTAAATCCAACATGGTTTTTAGTAGCTCTTTGAAAATTGACAAAATAAAGGAGTTCTCAGTTTTGTCTCTACGGATTGTTTCCTCTTCAAGAAGCCCTAGGCACACACAGTGGAAAAGCAGTTTCATTGAGAGGGGTTGCCAAGCTTCTAAGAAATAACGAGTTTCCGAAATACCACCAAATATTT
Source organism: Callospermophilus lateralis (assembly GCF_048772815.1). Lineage (NCBI taxonomy): Eukaryota > Metazoa > Chordata > Mammalia > Rodentia > Sciuridae > Callospermophilus > Callospermophilus lateralis. The sequence goes on along the minus strand of NW_027510214.1, from coordinate 15,881 downwards.
TTTCACCCAATCTTGATGATACTTGGTGGTAGTGATCAGTACACAAATCCCACTTGGCTCACCAAATTTTGTTCTTCTAGGTTGAAGCATTCGTCTACAGTAGCAGTTTTTATATTTAGGTTTCCCTCTGTTCTCTTCTATATAGATAGATGAATTTGGAACTCTAAATCCAACATGGTTTTTAGTAGCTCTTTGAAACTTGACAAAATAAAGGAGTTCTCAGTTTTGTCTCTATGGTTTGTTTCCTCTTCAAGTAGCCCTAGGCACAGACTGTGTAAAAGCACTTTCATTGAGAGGGGTTGCCAAGCTTCTAAGAAATTACGAGTTTCCGAAATACCAGCAAATATTTTTTCACCCAATCTTGAAGATACATGGTGGTAATGATCAGTACACAAATCCCACTTGGCTCACTAAATTTTGTTCTTCTAGGTTGAAGCGTTCGTCTACAGTAGCAGTATTTATATTTAGGTTTCCCTCTGTTCTCTCCTGTATAGATAGATGAATTTGGAACTCTAAATCCAACATGGTTTTTAGTAGCTCTTTGAAAATTGAAAAAATAAAGGAGTTCTCAGTTTTGTCTCTTCGGATTGTTTCCTCTTCAAGTAGCCCTAGGCACACACAGTGGAAAAGCAGTTTCATTGAGAAGGGTTGCCAAGCTTCTAAGAAATAACGAGTTTCCGAAATAGCAGCAAATATTTTTTCACCCAATCTTGAAGATACATGGTGGTAATGATCAGTACACAAATCCCACTTGGCTCACCATATTTTGTTCTTCTACGATGAAGCATTCGTCTACAGTAGCAGTTTTTATATTTAGGTTTCCCTCTGTTCTCTCCTATATAGATAGATGAATTTGGAACTCTAAATCCAACATGGTTTGTAGTAGCTCTTTGAAACTTGACAAAATAAAGGAGTTCTCAGTTTTGTCTCTATGGTTTGTTTCCTCTTCAAGTAGCCCTAGGCACAGACTGTGGAAAAGCACTTTCATTGAGAGGGGTTGCCAAGCTTCTAAGAAATTACGAGTTTCCGAAATACCAGCAAATATTTTTTCACCCAATCTTGAAGATACATGGTGGTAATGATCAGTACACAAATCCCACTTGGCTCACCAATTTTGTTCTTCTAGGTTGAAGCGTTCGTCTACAGTAGCAGTTTTTATATTTAGGTTTCCCTCTGTTCTCTCCTGTATAGATAGATGAATTTGGAACTCTAAATCCAACATGGTTTTTAGTAGCTCTTTGAAAACTGACAAAATAAAGGAGTTCTCAGTTTTGTCTCTACGGATTGTTTCCTCTTCAAGTAGCCCTAGGCACACACAGTGGAAAAGCAGTTTCATTGAGAGGGGTAGCCAAGCTTCTAAGAAATAACGAGTTTCCGAAATACCAGCAAATATTTTTTCAAACAATCTTGTTGATACTTGGTAGTAATGATCAGTACACAAATCCCACTCGGCTCACCAAATTTTGTTCTTCTAGGTTGAAGCGTTCGTCTACAGTAGCGGTTTTTTTATTTAGGTATCCCTCTGTTCTCTCCTATATACATAGATGAATTTGGAACTCTAAATCCAACATGGATTGTAGTAGCTCTTTGAAACTTGACAAAATAAAGGAGTTCTCAGTTTTGTCTCTATGGTTTGTTTCCTCTTCAAGTAGCCCTAGGCACAGACTGTGGAAAAGCACTTTCATTGAGAGGGGTTGCCAAGCTTCTAAGAAATTACGAGTTTCCGAAATACCAGCAAATATTTTTTCACCCAATCTTGATGATACTTGGTGGTAATGATCAGTACACAAATCCCCCTTTGCTCACCAAATTTTGTTCTTCTAGGTTGAAGCATTCGTCTACAGTAGCAGTTTTTATATATAGGTTTCATTCTGTTCTCTCCTATTTAGATAGATGAATATGGAACTCTAAATCCAACATGGTTTTTAGTAGCTCTTTGAAACTTGAAAAAATAAAGGAGTTCTCAGTTTTGTCTCTATGGTTTGTTTCCTCTTCAAGTTGCCCTAGGCACAGACTGTGGAAAAGCACTTTCATTGAGAGGGGTTGCCAAGCTTCTAAGAAATAACGAGTTTCCGAAATACCAGCAAATATTTTTTCAGCCAATCTTGATGATACCTCTTGCTGATGATCTGTACACAAATCCCACTTGGCTCACCAAATTCTGTTTTTCTAGGTTGAAGCGTTCGTCTACAGTAGCAGTTTTTATATTTAGGTTTCCCTCTGTTCTCTCCTATATAGATAGATGAATTTGGAACTCTAAATCCAACATGGTTTGTAGTAGCTCTTTGAAACGTGACAAAATAAAGGAGTTCTCAGTTTTGTCTCTATGGTTTGTTTCGTCTTCAAGTAGCCCTAGGCAAAGACTGTGGAAAAGCACTTTCATTGAGTGGGGTTGCCAAGCTTCTAAGAAATTACGAGTTTTCGAAATACCAGCAAATATTTTTTCACCCAATCTTGATGATACTTGGTGGTAATGATCAGTACACAAATCCCACTTGGCTCACCAAATTTTGTTCTTCTAGGTTGAAGCGTTCGTCTACAGTAGCAGTTTTTATATTTAGGTTTCCCACTGTTCTCTCTTGTATAGATAGATGAATTTGGAACTCTAAATCCAACATGGTTTGTAGTAGCTCTTTGAAACTTGAGAAAATAAATGAGTTCTCAGTTTTGTCTCTATGGATTGTTTTCTCTTCAAGTAGCCCTAGGCACAGACTGTGGAAAAGCACTTTCATTGAGAGGGGTTGCCAAGCTTCTAAGAAATTACGAGTTTCCGAAATACCAGCAAATATTTTTTCACCCAATCTTGAAGATACATGGTGGTAATGATCAGTACAAAAATCCCACTTGGCTCACCAAATTTTGTTCTTCTAGGTTGAAGCGTTCGTCTACAGTAGCAGTTTTTATATTTATGTTTCCCTCTGTTCTCTCCTGTATAGATAGATGAATTTGGAACTCTAAATCCAACATGGTTTTTAGTAGCTCTTTGAAAATTGACAAAATAAAGGAGTTCTCAGTTTTGTCTCTACGGATTGTTTCCTCTTCAAGTAGCCCTAGGCACACACAGTGGAAAAGCAGTTTCATTGAGACGGGTAGCCAAGCTTCTAAGAAATAACGAGTTTCCGAAATACCAGCAAATATTTTTTCACCCAATCTTGATGATACTTGGTGGTAATGATCAGTACACAAATCCCACTCAGCTCACCAAATATTGTCCTTCTAGGTTGAAGCGTTCGTCTACAGTAGCGGTTTTTATATTTAGGTATCCCTCTGTTCTCTCCTATATACATAGATGAATTTGGAACTCTAAATCCAACATGGATTGTAGTAGCTCTTTGAAACTTGACAAAATAAAGGAGTTCTAAGTTTTGTCTCTATGGTTTGTTTCCTCTTCAAGTAGCCCTAGGCACAGACTGTGGAAAAGCACTTTCATTGAGAGGGGTTGCCAAGCTTCTAAGAAATTACGAGTTTCCGAAATACCAGCAAATATTTTTTCACCCAATCTTGATGATACTTGGTGGTAATGATCAGTACACAAATCGCACTTGGCTCACCAAATTTTGTTCTTCTAGGTTGAAGCATTCGTCTACAGTAGCAGTTTTTATACTTAGGTTTCCCTCTGTTCTCTCCTATATAGATAGATGAATTTGGAACTCTAAATCCAACATGGTTTGTAGTAGCTCTTTGAAACGTGACAAAATAAAGGAGTTCTCAGTTTTGTCTCTATGGTTTGTTTTCTCTTCAAGTAGCCCTAGGCACAGACTGTGGAAAAGCACTTTCATTGAGAGGGGTTGCCAAGCTTCTAAGAAATTACGAGTTTCCGAAATACCAGCAAATATTTTTTCACCCAATCTTGAAGATACATGGTGGTAATGATCAGTAAAAAAATCCCACTTGGCTCACCAAATTTTGTTCTTCTAGGTTGAAGCGTTCGTCTACAGTAGCAGTTTTTATATTTAGGTTTCCCTCTGTTCTCTCCTGTATAGATAAATGAATTTGGAACTCTAAATCCAACATGGTTTTTAGTAGCTCTTTGAAAATTGACAAAATAAAGGAGTTCTCAGTTTTGTCTCTACGGATTGTTTCCTATTCAAGTAGCCCTAGGCACACACAGTGGAAAAGCAGTTTCATTGAGAGGGGTTGCCAAGCTCTAAGAAATAACGAGTTTCCGAAATACCAGCAAATATTTTTTCACCCAATCTTGATGATACTTGGTCGTAATGATCAGTACACAAATCCCACTTGGCTCACCAAATTTTGTTCTTCTAGGTTGAAGCGTTCGTCTACAGTAGCGGTTTTTATATTTAGGTATCCCTCTGTACTCTCCTATATACATAGATGAATTTGGAACTCTAAATCCAACATGGATTGTAGTAGCTCTTTGAAACTTGTCAAAATAAAGGAGTTCTCAGTTTTGTCTCTATGGTTTGTTTCCTCTTCAAGTAGCCCTAGGCACAGACTGTGGAAAAGCACTTTCATTGAAAGGGGTTGCCAAGCTTCTAAGAAATTACGAGTTTCCGAAATACCAGCAAATATTTTTTCAGCCAATCTTGATGATACCTGTTGCTGATGATCAGTACACAAATCCCACTTGGCTCACCAAATTTTGTTCTTCTAGGTTGAAGCATTCGTCTACAGTAGCAGTTTTTATATATAGGTTTCATTCTGTTCTCTCCTATTTAGATAGATGAATTTGGAACTCTAAATCCAACATGGTTTGTAGTAGCTCTTTGAAAATTGACAAAATAAAGGAGTTCTGAGTTTTGTCTCTATGGTTTGTTTCCTCTTCAAGAGGCCTAGGAACAGACTGTGGAAAAGAACTTTAATTGAGAAGGGTTGCCAAGCTTCTAAGAAATAACGAGTTTCCGAAATACCAGCAAATATTTTGTCACCCAATCTTGATGATGCTGGTTGCTAATGATCAGTACACAAATCCCACTTGGCTCACCAAATTTTGTTCTTCTAGGTTGAAGCGTTCGTCTACAGTAGCGGTTTTTATATTTAGGTATCCCTCTGTTCTCTCCTATATAGATAGATGAATTTGGAACTCTAAATCCAACATGGTTGGTAGTAGCTCTTTGAAACTTGACAAAATAAAGGAGTTCTCAGTTTTGTCTCTATGGTTTGTTTCCTCTTCAAGTAGCCCTAGGCAAAGACTGTGGAAAGCACTTTAATTGAGAAGGGTTGCCAAGCTTTTACGAAATAACGAGTTTCCGAAATACCAGCAAATATTTTTTCACCCAATCTTGATGATACTAGGTGGTAATGATCAGTAAACAAATCCCACTTTGCTCACCAAATTTTGTTCTGCTAGGTTGAAGCATTCGTCTACAGTAGCAGTTTCTATAAATAGGTTTCATTCTGTTCTCTCCTATTTAGATAGATGAATTTGGAACTCTAAATCCAACATGGTTTTTTTAACTCTTTGAAACTTGACAAAATAAAGGAGTTCTCAGTTTTGTCTCTATGGTTTGTTTCCTCTTCAAGTAGCCCTAGGCACAGACTGTGGAAAAGCACTTTCATTGAGAGGGGTTGCCAAGCGTCTAAGAAATAACGAGTTTCCGAAATACCAGCAAATATTTTTTCAGCCAATCTTGATGATACCTGTTGCTGATGATCAGTACACAAATCCCACTTGGCTCACCAAATTCTGTTCTTCTAGGTTGAAGCGTTCGTCTACAGTAGCAGTTTTTATATTTAGGTTTCCCTCTGTTCTCTCCTATAGATAGATGAATTTGGAACTCTAAATCCAACATGGTTTGTAGTAGCTCTTTGAAACTTGACAAAATAAAGGAGTTCTCAGTTTTGTCTCTATGGTTTGTTTCCTCTTCAAGTAGCCCTAGGCACAGACTGTGGAAAAGCACTTTCATTGAGAGGGGTTGCCAAGCTTCTAAGAAATTACGAGTTTCCGAAATACCAGCAAATATTTTTTCACCCAATCTTGAAGATACATGGTGGTAATGATCAGTACACAAATCCCACTTGGCTCACCAATTTTGTTCTTCTAGGTTGAAGCGTTCGTCTACAGTAGCAGTTTTTATATTTAGGTTTCCCTCTGTTCTCTCCTGTATAGATAGATGAATTTGGAACTCTAAATCCAACATGGTTTTTAGTAGCTCTTTGAAAACTGACAAAATAAAGGAGTTCTCAGTTTTGTCTCTACGGATTGTTTCCTCTTCAAGTAGCCCTAGGCACACACAGTGGAAAAGCAGTTTCATTGAGAGGGGTAGCCAAGCTTCTAAGAAATAACGAGTTTCCGAAATACCAGCAAATATTTTTTCAAACAATCTTGTTGATACTTGGTAGTAATGATCAGTACACAAATCCCACTCGGCTCACCAAATTTTGTTCTTCTAGGTTGAAGCGTTCGTCTACAGTAGCGGTTTTTTTATTTAGGTATCCCTCTGTTCTCTCCTATATACATAGATGAATTTGGAACTCTAAATCCAACATGGATTGTAGTAGCTCTTTGAAACTTGACAAAATAAAGGAGTTCTCAGTTTTGTCTCTATGGTTTGTTTCCTCTTCAAGTAGCCCTAGGCACAGACTGTGGAAAAGCACTTTCATTGAGAGGGGTTGCCAAGCTTCTAAGAAATTACGAGTTTCCGAAATACCAGCAAATATTTTTTCACCCAATCTTGATGATACTTGGTGGTAATGATCAGTACACAAATCCCCCTTTGCTCACCAAATTTTGTTCTTCTAGGTTGAAGCATTCGTCTACAGTAGCAGTTTTTATATATAGGTTTCATTCTGTTCTCTCCTATTTAGATAGATGAATATGGAACTCTAAATCCAACATGGTTTTTAGTAGCTCTTTGAAACTTGAAAAAATAAAGGAGTTCTCAGTTTTGTCTCTATGGTTTGTTTCCTCTTCAAGTTGCCCTAGGCACAGACTGTGGAAAAGCACTTTCATTGAGAGGGGTTGCCAAGCTTCTAAGAAATAACGAGTTTCCGAAATACCAGCAAATATTTTTTCAGCCAATCTTGATGATACCTCTTGCTGATGATCAGTACACAAATCCCACTTGGCTCACCAAATTCTGTTTTTCTAGGTTGAAGCGTTCGTCTACAGTAGCAGTTTTTATATTTAGGTTTCCCTCTGTTCTCTCCTATATAGATAGATGAATTTGGAACTCTAAATCCAACATGGTTTGTAGTAGCTCTTTGAAACGTGACAAAATAAAGGAGTTCTCAGTTTTGTCTCTATGGTTTGTTTCGTCTTCAAGTAGCCCTAGGCAAAGACTGTGGAAAAGCACTTTCATTGAGTGGGGTTGCCAAGCTTCTAAGAAATTACGAGTTTTCGAAATACCAGCAAATATTTTTTCACCCAATCTTGATGATACTTGGTGGTAATGATCAGTACACAAATCCCACTTGGCTCACCAAATTTTGTTCTTCTAGGTTGAAGCGTTCGTCTACAGTAGCAGTTTTTATATTTAGGTTTCCCACTGTTCTCTCTTGTATAGATAGATGAATTTGGAACTCTAAATCCAACATGGTTTGTAGTAGCTCTTTGAAACTTGAGAAAATAAATGAGTTCTCAGTTTTGTCTCTATGGATTGTTTTCTCTTCAAGTAGCCCTAGGCACAGACTGTGGAAAAGCACTTTCATTGAGAGGGGTTGCCAAGCTTCTAAGAAATTACGAGTTTCCGAAATACCAGCAAATATTTTTTCACCCAATCTTGAAGATACATGGTGGTAATGATCAGTACAAAAATCCCACTTGGCTCACCAAATTTTGTTCTTCTAGGTTGAAGCGTTCGTCTACAGTAGCAGTTTTTATATTTATGTTTCCCTCTGTTCTCTCCTGTATAGATAGATGAATTTGGAACTCTAAATCCAACATGGTTTTTAGTAGCTCTTTGAAAATTGACAAAATAAAGGAGTTCTCAGTTTTGTCTCTACGGATTGTTTCCTCTTCAAGTAGCCCTAGGCACACACAGTGGAAAAGCAGTTTCATTGAGACGGGTAGCCAAGCTTCTAAGAAATAACGAGTTTCCGAAATACCAGCAAATATTTTTTCACCCAATCTTGATGATACTTGGTGGTAATGATCAGTACACAAATCCCACTCAGCTCACCAAATATTGTTCTTCTAGGTTGAAGCGTTCGTCTACAGTAGCGGTTTTTATATTTAGGTATCCCTCTGTTCTCTCCTATATACATAGATGAATTTGGAACTCTAAATCCAACATGGATTGTAGTAGCTCTTTGAAACTTGACAAAATAAAGGAGTTCTAAGTTTTGTCTCTATGGTTTGTTTCCTCTTCAAGTAGCCCTAGGCACAGACTGTGGAAAAGCACTTTCATTGAGAGGGGTTGCCAAGCTTCTAAGAAATTACGAGTTTCCGAAATACCAGCAAATATTTTTTCACCCAATCTTGATGATACTTGGTGGTAATGATCAGTACACAAATCGCACTTGGCTCACCAAATTTTGTTCTTCTAGGTTGAAGCATTCGTCTACAGTAGCAGTTTTTATACTTAGGTTTCCCTCTGTTCTCTCCTATATAGATAGATGAATTTGGAACTCTAAATCCAACATGGTTTGTAGTAGCTCTTTGAAACGTGACAAAATAAAGGAGTTCTCAGTTTTGTCTCTATGGTTTGTTTTCTCTTCAAGTAGCCCTAGGCACAGACTGTGGAAAAGCACTTTCATTGAGAGGGGTTGCCAAGCTTCTAAGAAATTACGAGTTTCCGAAATACCAGCAAATATTTTTTCACCCAATCTTGAAGATACATGGTGGTAATGATCAGTAAAAAAATCCCACTTGGCTCACCAAATTTTGTTCTTCTAGGTTGAAGCGTTCGTCTACAGTAGCAGTTTTTATATTTAGGTTTCCCTCTGTTCTCTCCTGTATAGATAAATGAATTTGGAACTCTAAATCCAACATGGTTTTTAGTAGCTCTTTGAAAATTGACAAAATAAAGGAGTTCTCAGTTTTGTCTCTACGGATTGTTTCCTATTCAAGTAGCCCTAGGCACACACAGTGGAAAAGCAGTTTCATTGAGAGGGGTTGCCAAGCTCTAAGAAATAACGAGTTTCCGAAATACCAGCAAATATTTTTTCACCCAATCTTGATGATACTTGGTCGTAATGATCAGTACACAAATCCCACTTGGCTCACCAAATTTTGTTCTTCTAGGTTGAAGCGTTCGTCTACAGTAGCGGTTTTTATATTTAGGTATCCCTCTGTACTCTCCTATATACATAGATGAATTTGGAACTCTAAATCCAACATGGATTGTAGTAGCTCTTTGAAACTTGTCAAAATAAAGGAGTTCTCAGTTTTGTCTCTATGGTTTGTTTCCTCTTCAAGTAGCCCTAGGCACAGACTGTGGAAAAGCACTTTCATTGAAAGGGGTTGCCAAGCTTCTAAGAAATTACGAGTTTCCGAAATACCAGCAAATATTTTTTCAGCCAATCTTGATGATACCTGTTGCTGATGATCAGTACACAAATCCCACTTGGCTTACCAAATTTTGTTCTTCTAGGTTGAAGCATTCGTCTACAGTAGCAGTTTTTATATATAGGTTTCATTCTGTTCTCTCCTATTTAGATAGATGAATTTGGAACTCTAAATCCAACATGGTTTGTAGTAGCTCTTTGAAAATTGACAAAATAAAGGAGTTCTGAGTTTTGTCTCTATGGTTTGTTTCCTCTTCAAGAGGCCTAGGAACAGACTGTGGAAAAGAACTTTAATTGAGAAGGGTTGCCAAGCTTCTAAGAAATAACGAGTTTCCGAAATACCAGCAAATATTTTGTCACCCAATCTTGATGATGCTGGTTGCTAATGATCAGTACACAAATCCCACTTGGCTCACCAAATTTTGTTCTTCTAGGTTGAAGCGTTCGTCTACAGTAGCGGTTTTTATATTTAGGTATCCCTCTGTTCTCTCCTATATAGATAGATGAATTTGGAACTCTAAATCCAACATGGTTGGTAGTAGCTCTTTGAAACTTGACAAAATAAAGGAGTTCTCAGTTTTGTCTCTATGGTTTGTTTCCTCTTCAAGTAGCCCTAGGCAAAGACTGTGGAAAGCACTTTAATTGAGAAGGGTTGCCAAGCTTTTACGAAATAACGAGTTTCCGAAATACCAGCAAATATTTTTTCACCCAATCTTGATGATACTAGGTGGTAATGATCAGTAAACAAATCCCACTTTGCTCACCAAATTTTGTTCTGCTAGGTTGAAGCATTCGTCTACAGTAGCAGTTTCTATAAATAGGTTTCATTCTGTTCTCTCCTATTTAGATAGATGAATTTGGAACTCTAAATCCAACATGGTTTTTTTAACTCTTTGAAACTTGACAAAATAAAGGAGTTCTCAGTTTTGTCTCTATGGTTTGTTTCCTCTTCAAGTAGCCCTAGGCACAGACTGTGGAAAAGCACTTTCATTGAGAGGGGTTGCCAAGCGTCTAAGAAATAACGAGTTTCCGAAATACCAGCAAATATTTTTTCAGCCAATCTTGATGATACCTGTTGCTGATGATCAGTACACAAATCCCACTTGGCTCACCAAATTCTGTTCTTCTAGGTTGAAGCGTTCGTCTACAGTAGCAGTTTTTATATTTAGGTTTCCCTCTGTTCTCTCCTATAGATAGATGAATTTGGAACTCTAAATCCAACATGGTTTGTAGTAGCTCTTTGAAACTTGACAAAATAAAGGAGTTCTCAGTTTTGTCTCTATGGTTTGTTTCCTCTTCAAGTAGCCCTAGGCACAGACTGTGGAAAAGCACTTTCATTGAGAGGGGTTGCCAAGCTTCTAAGAAATTACGAGTTTCCGAAATACCAGCAAATATTTTTTCACCCAATCTTGAAGATACATGGTGGTAATGATCAGTACACAAATCCCACTTGGCTCACCAAATTTTGTTCTTCTAGGTTGAAGCATTCGTCTACAGTAGCAGTTTTTATATATAGGTTTCATTCTGTTCTCTCCTATTTAGATAGATGAATTTGGAACTCTAAATCCAACATGGTTTTTAGTAGCTCTTTGAAACTTGAAAAAATAAAGGAGTTCTCAGTTTTGTCTCTATGGTTTGTTTCCTCTTCAAGTTGCCCTAGGCACAGACTGTGGAAAAGCACTTTCATTGAGAGGGGTTGCCAAGCTTCTAAGAAATAACGAGTTTCCGAAATACCAGCAAATATTTTTTCAGCCAATCTTGATGATACCTCTTGCTGATGATCAGTACACAAATCCCACTTGGCTCACCAAATTCTGTTTTTCTAGGTTGAAGCGTTCGTCTACAGTAGCAGTTTTTATATTTAGGTTCCCTCTGTTCTCTCCTATATAGATAGATGAATTTGGAACTCTAAATCCAACATGGTTTGTAGTAGCTCTTTGAAACGTGACAAAATAAAGGAGTTCTCAGTTTTGTCTCTATGGTTTGTTTCGTCTTCAAGTAGCCCTAGGCAAAGACTGTGGAAAAGCACTTTCATTGAGAGGGGTTGCCAAGCTTCTAAGAAATTACGAGTTTTCGAAATACCAGCAAATATTTTTTCACCCAATCTTGATGATACTTGGTGGTAATGATCAGTACACAAATCCCACTTGGCTCACCAAATTTTGTTCTTCTAGGTTGAAGCGTTCGTCTACAGTAGCAATTTTTATATTTAGGTTTCCCTCTGTTCTCTCTTGTATAGATAGATGAATTTGGAACTCTAAATCCAACATGGTTTGTAGTAGCTCTTTGAAACTTGAGAAAATAAATGAGTTCTCAGTTTTGTCTCTATGGATTGTTTTCTCTTCAAGTAGCCCTAGGCACAGACTGTGGAAAAGCACTTTCATTGAGAGGGGTTGCCAAGCTTCTAAGAAATTACGAGTTTCCGAAATACCAGCAAATATTTTTTCACCCAATCTTGAAGATACATGGTGGTAATGATCAGTACAAAAATCCCACTTGGCTCACCAAATTTTGTTCTTCTAGTTTGAAGCGTTCGTCTACAGTAGCAGTTTTTATATTTATGTTTCCCTCTGTTCTCTCCTGTATAGATAGATGAATTTGGAACTCTAAATCCAACATGGTTTTTAGTAGCTCTTTGAAAATTGACAAAATAAAGGAGTTCTCAGTTTTGTCTCTACGGATTGTTTCCTCTTCAAGTAGCCCTAGGCACACACAGTGGAAAAGCAGTTTCATTGAGACGGGTAGCCAAGCTTCTAAGAAATAACGAGTTTCCGAAATACCAGCAAATATTTTTTCACCCAATCTTGATGATACTTGGTGGTAATGATCAGTACACAAATCCCACTCAGCTCACCAAATATTGTTCTTCTAGGTTGAAGCGTTCGTCTACAGTAGCGGTTTTTATATTTAGGTATCCCTCTGTTCTCTCCTATATACATAGATGAATTTGGAACTCTAAATCCAACATGGATTGTAGTAGCTCTTTGAAACTTGACAAAATAAAGGAGTTCTCAATTTTGTCTCTATGGTTTGTTTCCTCTTCAAGTAGCCCTAGGCACAGACTGTGGAAAAGCACTTTCATTGAGAGGGGTTGCCAAGCTTCTAAGAAATTACGAGTTTCCGAAATACCAGCAAATATTTTTTCACCCAATCTTGATGATACTTGGTGGTAATGATCAGTACACAAATCGCACTTGGCTCACCAAATTTTGTTCTTCTAGGTTGAAGCATTCGTCTACAGTAGCAGTTTTTATACTTAGGTTTCCCTCTGTTCTCTCCTATAGATAGATGAATTTGGAACTCTAAATCCAACATGGTTTGTAGTAGCTCTTTGAAACTTGACAAAATAAAGGAGTTCTCAGTTTTGTCTCTATGGTTTGTTTCCTCTTCAAGTAGCCCTAGGCACAGACTGTGGAAAAGCACTTTCATTGAGAGGGGTTGCCAAGCTTCTAAGAAATTACGAGTTTCCGAAATACCAGCAAATATTGTTTCACCCAATCTTGATGATACTTGGTGGTAATGATCAGTACACAAATCCCACTTTGCTCACCAAATTTTGTTCTTCTAGGTTGAAGCATTCGTCTACAGTAGCAGTTTTTATATATAGGTTTCATTCTGTTCTCTCCTATTTAGATAGATGAATTTGGAACTCTAACTCCAACATGGTTTTTTGTAGCTCTTTGAAACTTGACAAAATAAAGGAGTTCTCAGTTTTGTCTCTATGGTTTGTTTTCCTCTTCAAGTTGCCCTAGGCACAGACTGTGGAAAAGCACTTTCATTGAGAGGGGTTGCCAAGCTTCTAAGAAATAACGAGTTTCCGAAATACCAGCAAATATTTTTTCAGCCAATCTTGATGATACCTGTTGCTGATGATCAGTACACAAATCCCACTTGGCTCACCAAATTCTGTTCTTCTAGGTTGAAGCGTTCGTCTACAGTAGCAGTTTTTGTATTTAGGTTTCCCTCTGTTCTCTCCTATAGATAGATGAATTTGGAACTCTAAATCCAACATGGTTTGTAGTAGCTCTTTTGAAACTTGACAAAATAAAGGAGTTCTCAGTTTTGTCTCTATGGTTTGTTTCCTCTTCAAGTAGCCCTAGGCACAGACTGTGGAAAAGCACTTTCATTGAAAGGGGTTGCCAAGTTTCTAAGAAATTGCGAGTTTCCGAAATACCAGCAAATATTTTTTCACCCAATCTTGATGATACTTGGTGGTAATGATCAGTACACAATCCCACTTGGCTCACCAAATTTTGTTCTTCTAGGTTGAAGCGTTCGTCTACAGTAGCAGTTTTATATTTAGGTTTCCCTCTGTTCTCTCCTGTATAGATAGATGAATTTGGAACTCTAAATCCAACATGGTTTGTAGTAGCTCTTTGAAAATTGACAAAATAAAGGAGTTCTCAGTTTTGTCTCAATGGATTGTTTCCTCTTCAAGTAGCCCTAGGCACAGACTGTGGAAAAGCACTTTCATTGAGAGGGGTTGCCAAGCTTCTAAGAAATTACGAGTTTCCGAAATACCAGCAAATATTTTTCACCCAATCTTGATGATACTTGGTGGTAATGATCAGTACACAAATCCCACTTGGCTCACCAAATTTTGTTCTTCTAGGTTGAAGCGTTCGTCTACAATAGCAGTTTTTATATTTAGGTTTCCCTCTGTTCTCTCCTATATACATAGATGAATTTGGAACTCTAAATCCAACATGGTTGGTAGTAGCTCTTTGAAACTTGACAAAAATAAAGGAGTTCTCAGTTTTGTCTCTATGGTTTGTTTCCTCTTCAAGTAGCCTAGGCACAGACTGTGGAAAAGCACTTTAATTAAGAGGGGTTGCCAAGCTTCTAAGAAATTACGAGTTTCCGAAATACCAGCAAATATTTTTTTCACCCAATCTTGATGATACTAGGTGGTAATGATCAGTAAACAAATCCCACTTTGCTCACCAATTTTGTTCTGCTAGGTTGAAGCATTCGTCTACAGTAGCAGTTTTTATAAATAGGTTCCATTGTGTTCTCTCCTATTTAGATAGATGAATTTGGAACTCTAAATCCAACATGGTTTTTTTAGCTCTTTGAAACTTGACAAAATAAAGGAGTTCTCAGTTTGTCTCTATGTTTGTTTCCTCTTCAAGTAGCTCTAGGCACAGACTGTGGAAAAGCACTTTCATTGAGAGGGGTTGCCAAGCGTCTAAGAAATAACGAGTTCCGAAATACCAGCAAATATTTTTTCAGCCAATCTTGATGATACCTGTTGCTGATGATCAGTACACAAATCCCACTTGGCTCACCAAATTCTGTTCTTCTAGGTTGAAGCGTTCGTCTACAGTAGCAGTTTTTATATATAGGTTTCATTCTGTTCTCTCATACTTAGATAGATGAATTTGGAAATCTAAATCCAACATGGTTTTTTGTAGCTCTTTGAAACTTGACAAAATAAAGGAGTTCTCAGTTTTGTCTCTATGGTTTGTTTCCTCTTCAAGTTGCCCTAGGGACAGACTGTGGAAAAGCACTTTCATTGAGAGTGGTTGCCACGCTTCTAAGAAATAACGAGTTTCCGAAATACCAGCAAATATTTTTTCAGCCAATCTTGATGATACCTGTTGCTGATGATCAGTACACAAATCCCACTTGGCTCACCAAATTCTGTTTTTCTAGGTTGAAGCGTTCGTCTACAGTAGCAGTTTTTATATTTAGGTTTCCCTCTGTTCTCTCCTATAGATAGATGAATTTGGAATTCTAAATCCAACATGGTTTGTAGTAGCTCTTTGAAACTTGACAAAATAAAGGAGTTCTTAGTTTTGTCTCTCTGGTTTGTTTCCTCTTCAAGTAGCCCTAGACATAGACTGTGGAAAAGCACTTTCATTGAAAGGGGTTGCCAAGTTTCTAAGAAATTACGAGTTTCCGAAATACCAGCAAATATTTTTTCACCCAATCTTGATGATACATGGTGGTAATGATCAGTACACAAATCCCACTTGGCTCACCAAATTTTGTTCTTCTAGGTTGAAGAGTTCGTCTACAGTAGCAGTTTTTATATTTAGGTTTCCCTCTGTTCTCTCCTGTATAGATAGATGAATTTGGAACTCTAAATCCAACATGGTTTGTAGTAGCTCTTTGAAACTTGACAAAATAAAGGAGTTCTCAGTTTTGTCTTTATGGTTTGTTTCCTCTTCAAGTAGCCCTAGGCACAGACTGTGGAAAAGCACTTTCATTGAGAGGGGTTGCCAAGCTTCTAAGAAATTACGAGTTTCCGAAATACCAGCAAATATTGTTTCACCCAATCTTGATGATACTTGGTGGTAATGATCAGTACACAAATCCCCCTTTGCTCACCAAATTTTGTTCTTCTAGGTTGAAGCATTCGTCTACAGTAGCAGTTTTTATATATAGGTTTCATTCTGTTCTCTCCTATTTAGATAGATGAATTTGGAACTCTAACTCCCAACATGGTTTTTTGTAGCTCTTTGAAACTT
>NW_027510213.1:0-35517 GCF_048772815.1 Callospermophilus lateralis | reverse complement strand
CTTCCAAAATACTACGAGTGTCCTGAAATCTCAGCATATGATTCTTCACCCAATCTCGAAGATACTTGGTGGTAATGAGCAGTACACCAATCCGACTTGGCTCAGCAAATTTCGTTCTTCTAGGTTGAAGCATTCGTTTGCAATAAGAGTTTGAATTTTCAGGTTTCACTCTGTTTTCTCCTATATTGATACATGAATTTGGAACTCTAAATCAAGCACGGTTTGTTCTAGCCCCTTGAAACTTGACACAATAAAGTACTTCTAAGTTCTATGTGTATGTTTGTTTCCTCTTGAAGTAGCCCTAAGAGGGAGTGGTGAAACACACTTTCGTTTGAAACGGGTTGCCAAGCTTCCAAAATACTACGAGTGTCCTGAAATCTCAGCATATGTTTTTTCACCCAATCTTGAAGATACTTGGTGATAATGAGCAGTACACCAATCCCACTGGGTTCAGCAAATTTCGTTCTTCTAGGTTGAAGCATTCGTTGGCAGTAAGAGTTTGAATTTTCAGGTTTCACTCTGTTTTCTCCTATATTGATAGATGAATTTGGAACTCCAAATCAAACACGGTTTGTGCTAGCCCCTTGAAACTGGACACAATAAAGTAGTTCTAAGTTCTATCTGTATGGTTTGTGTCCAATTGAAGTTTCCCTAGGAGGGAGTGGTGAAACACACTTTCGTTTGGAAGAGGTTGCCAAGCTTCCAAAATACTACGAGTGTCCTGAAATCTCAGCATATGTTTCTTCACCCAATCTTGAAGATACTTGGTGGTAATGAGCAGTACACCAATCCCATTGACTCAGCAAATTTCGTTCTTCTAGGTTGAAGCATTCGTTTGCAATAAGAGTTTGAGTTTTCAGGTTTCACTCTGTTTTTCCTATATTGATAGATGAATTTGGAACTCCAAATCAAACACGGTTTGTGCTAGCTTCTTGAAACTGGACACAATATAGTAGTTCTAAGTTCTATCTGTATGGTTTGTGTCCAATTGAAGTTTCCCTAGGAGGGTGTGCTGAAACACACTTTCGTTTGGAAGAGGTTGCCAAGCTTCCAAAATACTACTAGTGTCCTGCGATCTCAGCATATGTTTTTTCACCCAATCTTGAAGATACTTGGTGGTAATGAGCAGTACACCAATCCTACTTGGCTCAGCAAATTTCGTTCTTCTAGGTTGAAGCATTCGTTTGCAATAAGAGTTTGAATTTTCAGGTTTCACTCTGTTTTCTCCTATATTGATACATGAATTTGGAACTCTAAATCAAGCACGGTTTGTGCTAGCCCCTTGAAACTGGACACAATAAAGTAGTTGTAAGTTCTATGTGTACGGTTTGTTTCCTCTTGAAGTAGCCCTAGGAGGGAGTGGTGAAACACACTCTCGTTTGAAACGGGTTGCCATGCTTCCAAGAAACTACGAGTGTCCTGAAATTTCAGCATATGTTTCTTCACCCAATCTTGAAGATACTTGGTGATAATGAGCAGTACACCAATCCCACTGGGTTCAGCAAATTTCGTTCTTCTAGGTTGAAGCATTCGTTGGCAGTAAGAGTTTGAATTTTCAGGTTTCACTCTGTTTTCTCCTATATTGATAGATGAATTTGGAACTCCAAATAAAACACGGTTTGTGCTAGCCCCTTGAAACTGGACACAATAAAGTAGTTCTAAGTTCTATCTGTATGGTTTGTGTCCAATTGAAGTTTCCCTGGGAGGGAGTGGTGAAACACACTTTCGTTTGGAAGAGGTTGCTAAGCTTCCAAAATACAACGAGTGTCCTGAAATCTCAGCATATGTTTTTTCACCCAATCTTGAAGATACTTGGTGGTAATGAGCAGTACACCAATCCCACTTGGCTCAGCAAATTTCGTTCTTCTAGGTTGAAGCATTCGTTTGCAGTAAGAGTTTGAATTTTCAGGTTTCACTCTGTTTTCTCCTATATTGATACATGAATTTGGAACTCTAAATCAAGCACGGTTTGTGCTAGCCCCTTGAAACTTGACACAATAAAGTAGTTCTAAGTTCTATGTGTACGGTTTGTTTCCTCTTGAAGTAGCCCTAGGAGGGAGTGGTGAAACACACTCTCGTTTGAAACGGGTTGCCATGCTTCCAAGAAACTACGAGTGTCCTGAAATTTCAGCATATGTTTCTTCACCCAATCTTGAAGATACTTGGTGATAATGAGCAGTACACCAATCCCACTGGGTTCAGCAAATTTCGTTCTTCTAGGTTGAAGCATTCGTTGGCAGTAAGAGTTTGAATTTTCAGGTTTCACTCTGTTTCTCCTATATTGATTGATGAATTTGGAACTCCAAATCAAACACGGTTTGTGCTAGCCCCTTGAAACTGGACACAATAAAGTAGTTCTAAGTTCTATCTGTATGGTTTGTGTCCAATTGAAGTTTCCCTAGGAGGGAGTGGTGAAACACACTTTCCTTTGGAAGAGGTTGCCAAGCTTCCAAAATACTACGAGTGTCCTGAAATCTCAGCATATGTTTCTTAACCCAATCTTGAAGATACTTGGTGGTAATGAGCAGTACACCAATCCCACTTGACTCAGCAAATTTCGTTCTTCTAGGTTGAAGCATGCGTTTGCAATAAGAGTTTGAGTTTTCAGGTTTCACTCATTTTCTCATATATTGATAGATGAATTTGGAACTCCAAATCAAACACGGTTTGTGCTAGCCCCTTGAAACTGGACACAATAAAGTAGTTCTAAGTTCTATCTGTATGGTTTGTGTCCAATTGAAGTTTCCCTAGGAGGGTGTGCTGAAACACACTTTCGTTTGGAAGAGGTTGCCAAGCTTCCAAAATACTACTAGTGTCCTGAGATCTCAGCATACGTTTTTTCACCCAATCTTGAAGATACTTGGTGGTAATGAGCAGTACACCAATCCCACTTGGCTCAGCAAATTTCGTTCTTCTAGGTTGAAGCATTCGTTTGCAATAAGAGTTTGAATTTTCAGGTTTCACTCTGTTTTCTCCTATATTGATACATGAATTTGGAACTCTAAATCAAGCACAGTTTGTGCTAGGGCCTTGAAACTTGACACAATAAAGTAGTTCTAAGTTCTATGTGTATGTTTGTTTCCTCTTGAAGTAGCCCTAAGAGGGAGTGGTGCAACACACTTTCGTTTGAAACGGGTTGCCAAGCTTCCAAAATACTACGAGTGTCCTGAAATCTCAGCATATGTTTTTTCACCCAATCTTGAAGATACTTGGTGATAATGAGCAGTACACCAATCCCACTGGGTTCAGCAAATTTCGTACTTCTAGGTTGAAGCATTCGTTGGCAGTAAGAGTTTGAATTTTCAGGTTTCACTCTGTTTTCTCCTATATTGATAGATGAATTTGGAACTCCAAATCAAACACGGTTTGTGCTAGCCCCTTGAAACTGGACACAATAAAGTAGTTCTAAGTTCTATCTGTATGGTTTGTGTCCAATTGAAGTTTCCCTAGGAGAAAGTGGTGAAACACACTTTCGTTTGGAAGAGGTTGCCAAGATTCCAAAATACTACGAGTGTCCTGAAATCTCAGCATATGTTTCTTCACCCAATCTTGAAGATACTTGGTGATAATGAGCAGTACACCAATCCCACTAGGTTCAGCAAATTTCGTTCTTCCAGGTTGAAGCATTCGTTGGCAGTAAGAGTTTGAATTTTCAGGTTTCACTCTGTTTTCTCCTATATTGATAGATGAATTTGGAACTCCAAATCAAACACGGTTTGTGCTAGCCCCTTGAAACTGGACACAATAAAGTAGTTCTAAGTTCTATCTGTATGGTTTGTGTCCAATTGAAGTTACCCTGGGAGGGAGTGGTGAAACACACTTTCGTTTGGAAGAGGTTGCCAAGCTTCCAAAATACTACGAGTGTCCTGAAATCTCAGCATATGTTTTTTCACCCAATCTCGAAGATACTTGGTGGTAATGAGCAGTACACCAATCCCACTTGGCTCAGCAAATTTCGTTCTTCTAGGTTGAAGCATTCGTTTGCAATAAGAGTTTGAATTTTCAGGTTTCACTCTGTTTTCTCCTATATTGATACATGAATTTGGAACTCTAAATCAAGCACGGTTTGTGCTAGCCCCTTGAAACTTGACACAATAAAGTAGTTCTAAGTTCTATGTGTATGTTTGCTTCCTCTTGAAGTAGCCCTAAGAGGGAGTGGTGAAACACACTTTCGTTTGAAACGGGTTGCCAAGCTTCCAAAATACTACGAGTGTCCTGAAATCTCAGCATATGTTTTTTCACCCAATCTTGAAGATACTTGGTGATAATGAGCAGTACACCAATCCCACTGGGTTCAGCAAATTTCGTTCTTCTAGGTTGAAGCATTCGTTGGCAGTAAGAGTTTGAATTTTCAGGTTTCACTCTGTTTTCTCCTATATTGATAGATGAATTTGGAACTCCAAATCAAACACGGTTTGTGCTAGCCCCTTGAAACTGGACACAATAAAGTAGTTCTAAGTTCTATCTGTATGGTTTGTGTCCAATTGAAGTTTCCCTAGGAGGGAGTGGTGAAACACACTTTCGTTTGGAAGAGGTTGCCAAGCTTCCAAAATACTACGAGTGTTCTGAAATCTCAGCATATGTTTCTTCACCCAATCTTGAAGATACTTGGTGGTAATGAGCAGTACACCAATCCCATTGACTCAGCAAATTTCGTTCTTCTAGGTTGAAGCATTCGTTTGCAATAAGAGTTTGAGTTTTCAGGTTTCACTCTGTTTTTCCTATATTGATAGATGAATTTGGAACTCCAAATCAAACACGGTTTGTGCTAGCTTCTTGAAACTGGACACAATATAGTAGTTCTAAGTTCTATCTGTATGGTTTGTGTCCAATTGAAGTTTCCCTAGGAGGGTGTGCTGAAACACACTTTCGTTTGGAAGAGGTTGCCAAGCTTCCAAAATACTACTAGTGTCCTGCGATCTCAGCATATGTTTTTTCACCCAATCTTGAAGATACTTGGTGGTAATGAGCAGTACACCAATCCTACTTGGCTCAGCAAATTTCGTTCTTCTAGGTTGAAGCATTCGTTTGCAATAAGAGTTTGAATTTTCAGGTTTCACTCTGTTTTCTCCTATATTGATACATGAATTTGGAACTCTAAATCAAGCACGGTTTGTGCTAGCCCCTTGAAACTGGACACAATAAAGTAGTTGTAAGTTCTATGTGTACGGTTTGTTTCCTCTTGAAGTAGCCCTAGGAGGGAGTGGTGAAACACACTCTCGTTTGAAACGGGTTGCCATGCTTCCAAGAAACTACGAGTGTCCTGAAATTTCAGCATATGTTTCTTCACCCAATCTTGAAGATACTTGGTGATAATGAGCAGTACACCAATCCCACTGGGTTCAGCAAATTTCGTTCTTCTAGGTTGAAGCATTCGTTGGCAGTAAGAGTTTGAATTTTCAGGTTTCACTCTGTTTTCTCCTATATTGATAGATGAATTTGGAACTCCAAATAAAACACGGTTTGTGCTAGCCCCTTGAAACTGGACACAATAAAGTAGTTCTAAGTTCTATCTGTATGGTTTGTGTCCAATTGAAGTTTCCCTGGGAGGGAGTGGTGAAACACACTTTCGTTTGGAAGAGGTTGCTAAGCTTCCAAAATACAACGAGTGTCCTGAAATCTCAGCATATGTTTTTTCACCCAATCTTGAAGATACTTGGTGGTAATGAGCAGTACACCAATCCCACTTGGCTCAGCAAATTTCGTTCTTCTAGGTTGAAGCATTCGTTTGCAATAAGAGTTTGAATTTTCAGGTTTCACTCTGTTTTCTCCTATATTGATACATGAATTTGGAACTCTAAATCAAGCACGGTTTGTGCTAGCCCCTTGAAACTTGACACAATAAAGTAGTTCTAAGTTCTATGTGTACGGTTTGTTTCCTCTTGAAGTAGCCCTAGGAGGGAGTGGTGAAACACACTCTCGTTTGAAACGGGTTGCCATGCTTCCAAGAAACTACGAGTGTCCTGAAATTTCAGCATATGTTTCTTCACCCAATCTTGAAGATACTTGGTGATAATGAGCAGTACACCAATCCCACTGGGTTCAGCAAATTTCGTTCTTCTAGGTTGAAGCATTCGTTGGCAGTAAGAGTTTGAATTTTCAGGTTTCACTCTGTTTCTCCTATATTGATTGATGAATTTGGAACTCCAAATCAAACACGGTTTGTGCTAGCCCCTTGAAACTGGACACAATAAAGTAGTTCTAAGTTCTATCTGTATGGTTTGTGTCCAATTGAAGTTTCCCTAGGAGGGAGTGGTGAAACACACTTTCCTTTGGAAGAGGTTGCCAAGCTTCCAAAATACTACGAGTGTCCTGAAATCTCAGCATATGTTTCTTAACCCAATCTTGAAGATACTTGGTGGTAATGAGCAGTACACCAATCCCACTTGACTCAGCAAATTTCGTTCTTCTAGGTTGAAGCATGCGTTTGCAATAAGAGTTTGAGTTTTCAGGTTTCACTCATTTTCTCATATATTGATAGATGAATTTGGAACTCCAAATCAAACACGGTTTGTGCTAGCCCCTTGAAACTGGACACAATAAAGTAGTTCTAAGTTCTATCTGTATGGTTTGTGTCCAATTGAAGTTTCCCTAGGAGGGTGTGCTGAAACACACTTTCGTTTGGAAGAGGTTGCCAAGCTTCCAAAATACTACTAGTGTCCTGAGATCTCAGCATACGTTTTTTCACCCAATCTTGAAGATACTTGGTGGTAATGAGCAGTACACCAATCCCACTTGGCTCAGCAAATTTCGTTCTTCTAGGTTGAAGCATTCGTTTGCAATAAGAGTTTGAATTTTCAGGTTTCACTCTGTTTTCTCCTATATTGATACATGAATTTGGAACTCTAAATCAAGCACAGTTTGTGCTAGGGCCTTGAAACTTGACACAATAAAGTAGTTCTAAGTTCTATGTGTATGTTTGTTTCCTCTTGAAGTAGCCCTAAGAGGGAGTGGTGCAACACACTTTCGTTTGAAACGGGTTGCCAAGCTTCCAAAATACTACGAGTGTCCTGAAATCTCAGCATATGTTTTTTCACCCAATCTTGAAGATACTTGGTGATAATGAGCAGTACACCAATCCCACTGGGTTCAGCAAATTTCGTACTTCTAGGTTGAAGCATTCGTTGGCAGTAAGAGTTTGAATTTTCAGGTTTCACTCTGTTTTCTCCTATATTGATAGATGAATTTGGAACTCCAAATCAAACACGGTTTGTGCTAGCCCCTTGAAACTGGACACAATAAAGTAGTTCTAAGTTCTATCTGTATGGTTTGTGTCCAATTGAAGTTTCCCTAGGAGAAAGTGGTGAAACACACTTTCGTTTGGAAGAGGTTGCCAAGATTCCAAAATACTACGAGTGTCCTGAAATCTCAGCATATGTTTCTTCACCCAATCTTGAAGATACTTGGTGATAATGAGCAGTACACCAATCCCACTAGGTTCAGCAAATTTCGTTCTTCCAGGTTGAAGCATTCGTTGGCAGTAAGAGTTTGAATTTTCAGGTTTCACTCTGTTTTCTCCTATATTGATAGATGAATTTGGAACTCCAAATCAAACACGGTTTGTGCTAGCCCCTTGAAACTGGACACAATAAAGTAGTTCTAAGTTCTATCTGTATGGTTTGTGTCCAATTGAAGTTACCCTGGGAGGGAGTGGTGAAACACACTTTCGTTTGGAAGAGGTTGCCAAGCTTCCAAAATACTACGAGTGTCCTGAAATCTCAGCATATGTTTTTTCACCCAATCTCGAAGATACTTGGTGGTAATGAGCAGTACACCAATCCCACTTGGCTCAGCAAATTTCGTTCTTCTAGGTTGAAGCATTCGTTTGCAATAAGAGTTTGAATTTTCAGGTTTCACTCTGTTTTCTCCTATATTGATACATGAATTTGGAACTCTAAATCAAGCACGGTTTGTGCTAGCCCCTTGAAACTTGACACAATAAAGTAGTTCTAAGTTCTATGTGTATGTTTGCTTCCTCTTGAAGTAGCCCTAAGAGGGAGTGGTGAAACACACTTTCGTTTGAAACGGGTTGCCAAGCTTCCAAAATACTACGAGTGTCCTGAGATCTCAGCATATGTTTTTTCACCCAATCTTGAAGATACTTGGTGATAATGAGCAGTACACCAATCCCACTGGGTTCAGCAAATTTCGTTCTTCTAGGTTGAAGCATTCGTTGGCAGTAAGAGTTTGAATTTTCAGGTTTCACTCTGTTTTCTCCTATATTGATAGATGAATTTGGAACTCCAAATCAAACACGGTTTGTGCTAGCCCCTTGAAACTGGACACAATAAAGTAGTTCTAAGTTCTATCTGTATGGTTTGTGTCCAATTGAAGTTTCCCTAGGAGGGAGTGGTGAAACACACTTTCGTTTGGAAGAGGTTGCCAAGCTTCCAAAATACTACGAGTGTCCTGAAATCTCAGCATATGTATTTTCACCCAATCATGAAGATACTTGGTGGTAATGAGCAGTACACCAATCCCACTTGACTCAGCAAATTTCGTTCTTCTAGGTTGAAGCATTCGTTTGCAATAAGAGTTTGAGTTTTCAGGTTTCACTCTGTTTTCTCCTATATTGATAGATGAATTTGGAACTTCAAATCAAACACGGTTTGTGCTAGCCCCTTGAAACTGGACACAATAAAGTAGTTCTAAGTTCTATCTGTATGGTTTGTGTCCAATTGAAGTTTCCCTAGGAGGGTGTGCTGAAACACCCTTTCGTTTGGAAGAGGTTGAAAGCTTCCAAAATACTACTAGTGTCCTGAGATCTCAGCATATGTTTTTTCACCCAATCTTGAAGATACTTGGTGGTAATGAGCAGTACACCAATCCTACTTGGCTCAGCAAATTTCGTTCTTCTAGGTTGAAGCATTCGTTTGCAATAAGAGTTTGAATTTTCAGGTTTCACTCTGTTTTCTCCTATATTGATACATGAATTTGGAACTCTAAATCAAGCACGGTTTGTGCTAGCCCCTTGAAACTTGACACAATAAAGTAGTTCTATATTCTATGTGTACGGTGTGTTTCCTCTTGAAGTAGCCCTAGCAGGGAGTGGTGAAACACACTCTCGTTTGAAACGGGTTGCCATGCTTCCAAGAAACTACGAGTGTCCTGAAATTTCAGCATATGTTTCTTCACCCAATCTTGAAGATACTTGGTGATAATGAGCAGTACACCAATCCCACTGGGTTCAGCAAATTTCGTTCTTCTAGGTTGAAGCATTCGTTGGCAGTAAGAGTTTGAATTTTCAGGTTTCACTCTGTTTTCTCCTATATTGATAGATGAATTTGGAACTCCAAATCAAACACGGTTTGTGCTAGCCCCTTGAAACTGGACACAATAAAGTAGTTCTGAGTTCTATCTGTATGGTTTGTGTCCAATTGAAGTTTCCCTGGGAGGGAGTGGTGAAACACACTTTCGTTTGGAAGAGGTTGCCAAGCTTCCAAAATACTACGAGTGTCCTGAAATCTCAGCATATGTTTTTTCACCCAATCTTGAAGATACTTGGTGGTAATGAGCAGTACACCAATCCCACTTGGCTCAGCAAATTTCGTTCTTCTAGGTTGAAGCATTCGTTTGCAATAAGAGTTTGAATTTTCAGGTTTCACTCTGTTTTCTCCTATATTGATACATGAATTTGGAACTCTAAATCAAGCACGGTTTGTGCTAGCCCCTTGAAACTTGACACATTAAAGTAGTTCTAAGTTGTATGTGTATGGTTTGTTTCCTCTTAAAGTAGCCCTAGGAGGGAGTGGTGAAACACACTTTTGTTTGAAACGGGTTGCCAAGCTTCCAAAATACTACGAGTGTCCTGAAATCTCAGCATATGTTTTTTCACCCAATCTTGAAGATACTTGGTGATAATGAGCAGTACACCAATCCCACTGGGTTCAGCAAATTTCGTTCTTCTAGGTTGAAGCATTCGTTGGCAGTAAGAGTTTGAATTTTCAGGTTTCACTCTGTTTTCTCCTATATTGATAGATGAATTTGGAACTCCAAATCAAACACGGTTTGTGCTAGCCCCTTGAAACTGGACACAATAAAGTAGTTCTAAGTTCTATCTGTATGGTTTGTGTCCAATTGAAGTTTCCCTAGGAGGGAGTGGTGAAACACACTTTCGTTTGGAAGAGGTTGCCAAGCTTAAAAACAATACTACGAGGGTCCTGAAATATCAGCATATGTTTTATCACCCAATCTTGAAGATACTTGGTGGTAATGAGCAGTACACCAATCCCACTTGGCTCAGCAAATTTCGTTCTTCTAGGTTGAAGCATTGGTTTGCAATAAGAGTTTGAATTTTCAGGTTTCACTCTGTTTTCTCCTATATTGATACATGAATTTGGAACTCTAAATCAAGCACGGTTTGTGCTAGCCCCTTGAAACTTGACACAATAATGTAGTTCTAAGTTCTATGTGTACGGTTTGTTTCCTCTTGAAGTAGCCCTAGGAGGGAGTGGTGAAACACACTTTCGTTTGAAACGGGTTGCCAAGCTTCCAAAAAACTACGAGTGTCCTGAAATTTCAGCATATGTTTCTTCACCCAATCTTGAAGATACTTGGTGATAATGAGCAGTACACCAATCCCACTGGGTTCAGCAAATTTCGTTCTTCTAGGTTGAAGCATTCGTTGGCAGTAAGAGTTTGAATTTTCAGGTTTCACTCTGTTTTCTCCTATATTGATAGAGGAATTTGGAACTCCAAATCAAACACGGTTTGTGCTAGCCCCTTGAAACTGGACACAATAAAGTAGTTCTAAGTTCTATCTGTATGGTTTGTGTCCAATTGAAGTTTCCCTATGAGGGAGTGGTGAAACACACTTTCGTTTGGAAGAGGTTGCCAAGCTTCCAAAATACTACGAGTGTCCTGAAATCTCAGCATATGTTTCTTCACCCAATCTTGAAGATACTTGGTGGTAATGAGCAGTACACCAATCCCACTTCACTCAGCAAATTTCGTTCTTCTAGGTTGAAGCATGCGTTTGCAATAAGAGTTTGAGTTTTCAGGTTTCACTCATTTTCTCATATATTGATAGATGAATTTGGAACTCCAAATCAAACACGGTTTGTGCTAGCCCCTTGAAACTGGACACAATAAAGTAGTTCTAAGTTCTATCTGTATGGTTTGTGTCCAATTGAAGTTTCCCTAGGAGGGTGTGCTGAAACACACTTTCGTTTGGAAGAGGTTGCCAAGCTTCCAAAATACTACTAGTTTCCTGAGATCTCAGCATATGTTTTTTCACCCAATCTTGAAGATACTTGGTGGTAATGAGCAGTACACCAATCCCACTTGGCTCAGCAAATTTCGTTCTTCTAGGTTGAAGCATTGGTTTGCAATAAGAGTTTGAATTTTCAGGTTTCACTCTGTTTTCTCCTATATTGATACATGAATTTGGAACTCTAAATCAAGCACGGTTTGTGCTAGCCCCTTGAAACTTGACACAATAAAGTAGTTCTAAGTTCTATGTGTACGGTTTGTTTCCTCTTGAAGTAGCCCTAGGAGGGAGTGGTGAAACACACTTTCGTTTGAAACGGGTTGCAAAGCTTCCAAAAAACTACGAGTGTCCTGAAATTTCAGCATATGTTTCTTCACCCAATCTTGAAGATACTTGGTGATAATGAGCAGTACACCAATCCCACTGGGATCAGCAAATTTCGTTCTTCTAGGTTGAAGCATTCGTTGGCAGTAAGAGTTTGAATTTTCAGGTTTCACTCTGTTTTCTCCTATATTGATAGATGAATTTGCAACTCCAAATCAAACACGGTTTGTGCTAGCCCCTTGAAACTGGACACAATAAAGTAGTTCTAAGTTCTATCTGTATGGTTTGTGTCCAATTGAAGTTTCCCTAGGAGGGAGTGGTGAAACACACTTTCGTTTGGAAGAGGTTGCCAAGCTTCCAAAATACTATGAGTGTCCTGAAATCTCAGCATATGTTTTTTCACCCAATCTTGAAGATACTTGGTGGTAATGAGCAGTACACCAATCCCACTTCACTCAGCAAATTTCGTTCTTCTAGTTTGAAGCATTCGTTTGCAATAAGAGTTTGAGTTTTCAGGTTTCACTCTGTTTTCTCCTATATTGATAGATGAATTTGGATCTCTAAATCAAGAATGGTTTGTGCTAGCCCCTTGAAACTTGACACAATAAAGTAGTTCTAAGTTCTATCTCTATGGTTTGTGTCCAATTGAAGTTTCCCTAGGAGGGTGTGCTGAAACACACTTTCGTTTGGAAGAGGTTGCCAAGCTTCCAAAATACTACGAGTGTCCTGAGATCTCAGCATATGTTTTTTCGCCCAATCTTGAAGATACTTGGTGGTAATGAGCAGTACACCAATCCCACTTGGCTCAGCAAATTTCGTTCTTCTAGGTTGAAGCATTCGTTTGCAATAAGAGTTTGAATTTTCAGGTTTCACTCTGTTTTCTCCTATATTGATACATGAATTTGGAACTCTAAATCAAGCACGGTTTGTGCTAGCCCCTTGAAACTTGACACAATAAAGTAGTTCTAAGTTCTATGTGTACGGTTTGTTTCCTCTTGAAGTAGCCCTAGGAGGGAGTGGTGAAACACACTTTAGTTTGAAACGGGTTGCCAAGCTTCCAAAAAACTACGAGTGTCCTGAAATCTCAGCATATGTTTCTTCACCCAATCTTGAAGATACTTGGTGATAATGAGCACTACACCAATCCCACTGGGTTCAGCAAATTTCGTTCCTCTAGGTTGAAACATTCGTTGTAAGTAAGGGTTTGAATTTTCAGGTTTCACTCTGTTTTCTCCTATATTGATAGATGAATTTGGTCTCCAAATCAAACACGGTTTGTGCTAGCCCCTTGAAACTGGACACAATAAAGTAGTTCTAAGTTCTATCTGCATGGTTTGTGTCCAATTGAAGTTTCCCTGGGAGGGAGTGGTGAAACACACTTTCGTTTGGAAGAGGTTGCCAAGCTTCCAAAATACTACGAGTGTCCTGAAATCTCAGCATATGTTTTTTCACCCAATCTTGAAGATACTTGGTGAAAATGAGCAGTACACCAATCCCACTGGGTTCAGCAAATTTCGTTCTTCTAGGTTGAAGCATTCGTTTTCAGTAAGAGTTTGAATTTTCAGGTTTCACTCTGTTTTCTCCTATATTGATAGATGAATTTGGAACTCTAAATCAAGAACGGTTTGTGCTAGCCCCTTGAAACTGGACACAATAAAGTAGTTCTAAGTTCTATCTGTATGGTTTGTGTCCAATTGAAGTTTCCCTAGGAGGGAGTGGTGAAACACACTTTCGTTTGGAAGAGGTTGCCAAGCTTAAAAACAATACTACGAGGGTCCTGAAATATCAGCATATGTTTTATCACCCAATCTTGAAGATACTTGGTGGTAATGAGCAGTACACCAATCCCACTTGGCTCAGCAAATTTCGTTCTTCTAGGTTGAAGCATTGGTTTGCAATAAGAGTTTGAATTTTCAGGTTTCACTCTGTTTTCTCCTATATTGATACATGAATTTGGAACTCTAAATCAAGCACGGTTTGTGCTAGCCCCTTGAAACTTGACACAATAATGTAGTTCTAAGTTCTATGTGTACGGTTTGTTTCCTCTTGAAGTAGCCCTAGGAGGGAGTGGTGAA
Organism: Callospermophilus lateralis; assembly: GCF_048772815.1. Taxonomy (NCBI): domain Eukaryota; kingdom Metazoa; phylum Chordata; class Mammalia; order Rodentia; family Sciuridae; genus Callospermophilus; species Callospermophilus lateralis. The sequence goes on along the minus strand of NW_027510213.1, from coordinate 21,909 downwards.
ACACACTTTCGTTTTAAACGGGTTGCCAAGCTTCCAAAAAACTACGAGTGTCCTGAAATTTCAGCATATGTTTCTTCACCCAATCTTGAAGATACTTGGTGATAATGAGCAGTACACCAATCCCACTGGGTTCAGCAAATTTCGTTCTTCTAGGTTGAAGCATTCGTTGGCAGTAAGAGTTTGAATTTTCAGGTTTCACTCTGTTTTCTCCTATATTGATAGAGGAATTTGGAACTCCAAATCAAACACGGTTTGTGCTAGCCCCTTGAAACTGGACACAATAAAGTAGTTCTAAGTTCTATCTGTATGGTTTGTGTCCAATTGAAGTTTCCCTATGAGGGAGTGGTGAAACACACTTTCGTTTGGAAGAGGTTGCCAAGCTTCCAAAATACTACAAGTGTCCTGAATTCTCAGCATATGTTTCTTCACCCAATCTTGAAGATACTTGGTGGTAATGAGCAGTACACCAATCCCACTTCACTCAGCAAATTTCGTTCTTCTAGGTTGAAGCATGCGTTTGCAATAAGAGTTTGAGTTTTCAGGTTTCACTCATTTTCTCATATATTGATAGATGAATTTGGAACTCCAAATCAAACACGGTTTGTGCTAGCCCCTTGAAACTGGACACAATAAAGTAGTTCTAAGTTCTATCTGTATGGTTTGTGTCCAATTGAAGTTTCCCTAGGAGGGTGTGCTGAAACACACTTTCGTTTGGAAGAGGTTGCCAAGCTTCCAAAATACTACTAGTTTCCTGAGATCTCAGCATATGTTTTTTCACCCAATCTTGAAGATACTTGGTGGTAATGAGCAGTACACCAATCCCACTTGGCTCAGCAAATTTCGTTCTTCTAGGTTGAAGCATTCGTTTGCAATAAGAGTTTGAATTTTCAGGTTTCACTCTGTTTTCTCCTATATTGATACATGAATTTGGAACTCTAAATCAAGCACGGTTTGTGCTAGCCCCTTGAAACTTGACACAATAAAGTAGTTCTAAGTTCTATGTGTACGGTTTGTTTCCTCTTGAAGTAGCCCTAGGAGGGAGTGGTGAAACACACTTTTGTTTGAAACGGGTTGCCAAGCTTCCAAAAAACTACGAGTGTCCTGAAATTTCAGCATATGTTTCTTCACCCAATCTTGAAGATACTTGGTGATAATGAGCAGTACACCAATCCCACTGGGATCAGCAAATTTCGTTCTTCTAGGTTGAAGCATTCGTTGGCAGTAAGAGTTTGAATTTTCAGGTTTCACTCTGTTTTCTTCTATATTGATAGATGAATTTGGAACTCCAAATCAAACACGGTTTGTGCTAGCCCCTTGAAACTGGACACAATAAAGTAGTTCTAAGTTCTATCTGCATGGTTTGTGTCCAATTGAAGTTTCCCTGGGAGGGAGTGGTGAAACACACTTTCGTTTGGAAGAGGTTGCCAAGCTTCCAAAATACTACGAGTGTCCTGAAATCTCAGCATATGTTTTTTCACCCAATCTTGAAGATACTTGGTGGTAATGAGCAGTACACCAATCCCACTTGGCTCAGCAAATTTCGTTCTTCTAGGTTGAAGCATTCGTTTGCAATAAGAGTTTGAATTTTCAGGTTTCACTCTGTTTTCTCCTATATTGATACATGAATTTGGAACTCTAAATCAAGCACGGTTTGTGCTAGCCCCTTGAAACTTGACACAATAAAGTAGTTCTAAGTTCTATGTGTATGTTTGTTTCCTCTTGAAGTAGCCCTAGGAGGGAGTGGTGAAACACACTTTCGTTTGAAACGGGTTGCCAAGCTTCCAAAATACTACGAGTGTCCTGAAATCTCAGCATATGTTTTTTCACCCAATCTTGAAGATACTTGGTGATAATGAGCAGTACACCAATCCCACTGGATTCAGCAAATTTCGTTCTTCTAGTTTGAAGCATTCGTTGGCAGTAAGGGTTTGAATTTTCAGGTTTCACTCTGTTTTCTCCTATATTGATAGATGAATTTGCAACTCCAAATCAAACACGGTTTGTGCTAGCACCTTGAAACTGGACACAATAAAGTAGTTCTAAGTTCTATCTGTATGGTTTGTGTCCAATTGAAGTTTCCCTAGGAGGGAGTGGTGAAACACACTTTCGTTTGGAAGAGGTTGCCAAGCTTCCAAATTACTACGATAGTCCTGAAATCTCAGCATATGTTTCTTCACCCAATCTTGAAGATACTTGGTGGTAATGAGCAGTACACCAATCCCACTTCACTCAGCAAATTTCGTTCTTCTAGTTTGAAGCATTCGTTTGCAATAAGAGTTTGAGTTTTCAGGTTTCACTCTGTTTTCTCCTATATTGATAGATGAATTTGGATCTCTAAATCAAGAATGGTTTGTGCTAGCCCCTTGAAACTTGACACAATAAAGTAGTTCTAAGTTCTATCTCTATGGTTTGTGTCCAATTGAAGTTTCCCTAGGAGGGTGTGCTGAAACACACTTTCGTTTGGAAGAGGTTGCCAAGCTTCCAAAATACTACGAGTGTCCTGAGATCTCAGCATATGTTTTTTCGCAAAATCTTGAAGATACTTGGTGGTAATGAGCAGTACACCAATCCCACTTGGCTCAGCAAATTTCGTTCTTCTAGGTTGAAGCATTCGTTTGCAATAAGAGTTTGAATTTTCAGGTTTCACTCTGTTTTCTCCTATATTGATACATGAATTTGGAACTCTAAATCAAGCACGGTTTGTGCTAGCCCCTTGAAACTTGACACAATAAAGTAGTTCTAAGTTCTATGTGTACGGTTTGTTTCCTCTTGAAGTAGCCCTAGGAGGGAGTGGTGAAACACACTTTAGTTTGAAACGGGTTGCCAAGCTTCCAAAAAACTACGAGTGTCCTGAAATCTCAGCATATGTTTCTTCACCCAATCTTGAAGATACTTGGTGATAATGAGCAGTACACCAATCCCACTGGGTTCAGCAAATTTCGTTCCTCTAGGTTGAAACATTCGTTGGCAGTAAGGGTTTGAATTTTCAGGTTTCACTCTGTTTTCTCCTATATTGATAGATGAATTTGGTCTCCAAATCAAACACGGTTTGTGCTAGCCCCTTGAAACTGGACACAATAAAGTAGTTCTAAGTTCTATCTGCATGGTTTGTGTCCAATTGAAGTTTCCCTGGGAGGGAGTGGTGAAACACACTTTCGTTTGGAAGAGGTTGCCAAGCTTCCAAAATACTATGAGTGTCCTGAAATCTCAGCATATGTTTTTTCACCCAATCTTGAAGATACTTGGTGGTAATGAGCAGTACACCAATCCCACTTGGCTCAGCAAATTTCGTTCTTCTAGGTTGAAGAATTCGTTTGCAATAAGAGTTTGAATTTTCAGGTTTCACTCTGTTTTCTCCTATATTGATACATGAATTTGGAACTCTAAATCAAGCACGGTTTGTGCTAGCCCCTTGAAACTTGACACAATAAAGTAGTTGTAAGTTCTATGTGTATGGTTTGTTTCCTCTTGAGGAAGCCCTAGGAGGGAGTGGTGAAACACACTTTCGTTTGAAACGGGTTGCCAAGCTTCCAAAAAACTACGAGTGTCCTGAAATTCAGCATATGTTTTTTCACCCAATCTTGAAGATACTTGTGATAATGAGCAGTACACCAATCCCACTGGGTTCAGCATATTTCGTTCTTCTAGGTTGAAGCATTCGTTGGCAGTAAGAGTTTGAATTTTCAGGTTTCACTCTGTTTTCTCCTATATTGATAGATGAATTTGGAACTCCAAATCAAACACGGTTTGTGCTAGCCCCTTGAAACTGGACACAATAAAGTAGTTCTACGTTCTATCTGTATGGTTTGTGTCCAATTGAAGTTTCCCTGGAGGGAGTGGTGAAACACACTTTCGTTTGGAAGAGGTTGCCAAGCTTCCAAAATACTACTAGTGTCCTGAGATCTCAGCATATGTTTTTTCACCCAATCTTGAAAATACTTGGTGGTAATGAGCAGTACACCAATCCCACTTGACTCAGCAAATTTCGTTTTTCTAGGTTGAAGCATGCGTTTGCAATAAGAGTTTGAGTTTTCAGGTTTCACTCATTTTCTCATATATTGATAGATGAATTTGGAACTCCAAATCAAACACGGTTTGTGCTAGCCCCTTGAAACTGGACACAATAAAGTAGTTCTAAGTTCTATCTGTATGGTTTGTGTCCAATTGAAGTTTCCCTAGGAGGGTGTGCTGAAACACACTTTCGTTTGGAAGAGGTTGCCAAGCTTCCAAAATACTACTAGTGTCCTGAGATCTCAGCATATGTTTTTTCACCCAATCTTGAAAATACTTGGTGGTAATGAGCAGTACACCAATCCCACTTGGCTCAGCAAATTTCGTTCTTCTAGGTTGAAGCATTCGTTTGCAATAAGAGTTTGAATTTTCAGGTTTCACTCTGTTTTCTCCTATATTGATTCATGAATTTGGAACTCTAAATCAAGCACGGTTTGTGCTAGCCCCTTGAAACTGACACAATAAAGTAGTTCTAAGTTCTATGTGTACGGTTTGTTTCCTCTTGAAGTAGCCCTAGGAGGGAGTGGTGAAACACACTTTTGTTTGAAACGGGTTGCCAAGCTTCCAAAAAACTACGAGTGTCCTGAAATTTCAGCATATGTTTCTTCACCCAATCTTGAAGATACTTGGTGATAATGAGCAGTACACCAATTCCACTGGGTTCAGCAAATTTCGTTTTTCTAGGTTGAAGCATTCGTTGGCAGTAAGAGTTTGAATTTTCAGGTTTCACTCTGTTTTCTCCTATATTGATAGATGAATTTGGAACTCCAAATCAAACACGGTTTGTGCTAGCCCCTTGAAACTGGACACAATAAAGTAGTTCTAAGTTCTATCTGCATGGTTTGTGTCCAATTGAAGTTTCCCTGGGAGGGAGTGGTGAAACACACTTTCGTTTGGAAGAGGTTGCCAAGCTTCCAAATTACTACGAGTGTCCTGAAATCTCAGCATATGTTTCTTCACCCAATCTTGAAGATACTTGGTGGTAATGAGCAGTACACCAATCCCACTTCACTCAGCAAATTTCGTTCTTCTAGGTTCAAGCATTCGTTTGCAATAAGAGTTTGAGTTTTCAGGTTTCACTCTGTTTTCTCCTATATTGATAGATGAATTTGGAACTCTAAATCAAGAACGGTTTGTGCTAGCCCCTTGAAACTTGACACAATAAAGTAGTTCTAAGTTCTATCTGTATGGTTTGTGTCCAATTGAAGTTTCCCTAGGAGGGTGTGCTGAAACACACTTTCGTTTGGAAGAGGTTGCCAAGCTTCCAAAATACTACGACTGTCCTGAGATCTCAGCATATGTTTTTTCACCCAATCTTGAAGATACTTGGTGGTAATGAGCAGTACACCAATCCCACTTGGCTCAGCAAATTTCGTTCTTCTAGGTTGAAGCATTCGTTTGCAATAAGAGTTTGAATTTTCAGGTTTCACTCTGTTTTCTCCTATATTGATACATGAATTTGGAACTCTAAATCAAGCACGGTTTGTGCTAGCTCCTTGAAACTTGACACAATAAAGTAGTTCTAAGTTCTATGTGTACGGTTTGTTTCCTCTTGAAGTAGCCCTAGGAGGGAGTGGTGAAACACACTTTCGTTTGAAACGGGTTGCCAAGCTTCCAAAAAACTACGAGTGTCCTGAAATCTCAGCATATGTTTTTCACCCAATCTTGAAGATACTTGGTGATAATGAGCAGTACACAAATCCCACTGGGTTCAGCATATTTCGTTCTTCTAGGATGAAGCATTCGTTGGCAGTAAGAGTTTGAATTTTCAGGTTTCACTCTGTTTTCTCCTATATTGATAGATGAATTTGGAACTCCAAATCAAACACGGTTTGTGCTAGCCCCTTGAAACTGGACACAATAAAGTAGTTCTAAGTTCTATCTGTATGGTTTGTGTCCAATTGAAGTTTCCCTGGGAGGGAGTGGTGAAACACACTTTCGTTTGGAAGAGGTTGCCAAGCTTCCAAAATACTACGAGTGTCCTGAAATCTCAGCATATGTTTTTTCACCCAATCTTGAAGATACTTGGTGGTAATGAGCAGTACACCAATCCCACTTGGCTCAGCAAATTTCGTTCTTCTAGGTTGAAGCATTCGTTTGCAATAAGAGTTTGAATTTCAGGTTTCACTCTGTTTTCTCCTATATTGATACATGAATTTGGAACTCTAAATCAAGCACGGTTTGTGCTAGCCCCTTGAAACTTGACACAATAAAGTAGTTCTAAGTTCTCTGTGTACGGTGTGTTTCCTCTTGAAGTAGCCCTAGGAGGGAGTGGTGAAACAACTTTAGTTTGAAACGGGTTGCCAAGCTTCCAAAAAACTACGAGTGTCCTGAAATCTCAGCATATGTTTCTTCACCCAATCTTGAAGATACTTGGTGATAATGAGCAGTACACCAATCCCACTGGGTTCAGCAAATTTCGTTCTTCTAGGTTGAAGCATTCGTTGGCAGTAAGGGTTTGAATTTTCAGGTTTCACTCCGTTTTCTCCTATATTGATAGATGAATTTGGAACTCCAAATCAAACACGGTTTGTGCTAGCCCCTTGAAACTGGACACAATAAAGTAGTTCTAAGTTCTATGTGTATCGTTTGTTTCCTCTTGAAGTAGCCCTAGGAGGGAGTGGTGAAACACACTTTCGTTTGAAACGGGTTGCCAAGCTTCCAAAAACTACGAGTGTCCTGAAATTCAGCATATGTTTTTTCACCCAATCTTGAAGATACTTGGTGATAATGAAAGTACACCAATCCCACTGGGTTCAGCATATTTCGTTCTTCTAGGTTGAAGCATTCGTTGGCAGTAAGAGTTTGAATTTTCAGGTTTCACTCTGTTTTCTCCTATATTGATAGATGAATTTGGAACTCCAAATCAAACACGGTTTGTGCTAGCCCCTTGAAACTGGACACAATAAAGTAGTTCTAAGTTCTATCTGTATGGTTTGTGTCCAATTGAAGTTTCCCTGGGAGGGAGTGGTGAAACACACTTTCGTTTGGAAGAGGTTGCCAAGCTTCCAAAATACTACGAGTGTCCTGAAATCTCAGCATATGTTTCTTAACCCAATCTTGAAGATACTTGGTGGTAATGAGCAGTACACCAATCCCACTTGACTCAGCAAATTTCGTTCTTCTAGGTTGAAGCATGCGTTTGCAATAAGACTTTGAGTTTTCAGGTTTCACTCATTTTCTCATATATTGATAGATGAATTTGGAACTCCAAATCAAACACGGTTTGTGCTAGCCCCTTGAAACTGGACACAATAAAGTAGTTCTAAGTTCTATCTGTATGGTTTGTGTCCAATTGAAGTTTCCCTAGGAGGGTGTGCTGAAACACACTTTCGTTTGGAAGAGGTTGCCAAGCTTCCAAAATACTACTAGTGTCCTGAGATCTCAGCATATGTTTTTTCACCCAATCTTGAAGATACTTGGTGGTAATGAGCTTTACACCAATCCCACTTGGCTCAGCAAATTTCGTTCTTCTAGGTTGAAGCATTCGTTTGCAATAAGAGTTTGAATTTTCAGGTTTCACTCTGTTTTCTCCTATATTGATACATGAATTTGGAACTCTAAATCAAGCACGGTTTGTGCTAGCCCCTTGAAACTTGACACAATAAAGTAGTTCTAAGTTCAATGTGTACGGTTTGTTTCCTCTTGAAGCAGCCCTAGGAGGGAGTGGTGAAACACACTTTCGTTTGAAACGGGTTGCCAAGCTTCCAAAAAACTACGAGTGTCCTGAAATTTCAGCATATGTTTCTTCACCCAATCTTGAAGATACTTGGTGATAATGAGCAGTACACCAATCCCACTGGGTTCAGCAAATTTCGTTCTTCTAGGTTGAAGCATTCGTTGGCAGTAAGAGTTTGAATTTTCAGGTTTCACTCTGTTTTCTCCTATATTGATAGATGAATTTGGAACTCCAAATCAAACACGGTTTGTGCTAGCCCCTTGAAACTGGACACAATAAAGTAGTTCTAAGTTCTATCTGCATGGTTTGTGTCCAATTGAAGTTTCCCTGGGAGGGAGTGGTGAAACACACTTTCGTTTGGAATAGGTTGCCAAGCTTCCAAAATACTACCGAGTGTCCTGAAATCTCAGCATATGTTTTTTCACCCAATCTTGAAGATACTTGGTGGTAATGAGCAGTACACCAATCCCACTTGGCTCAGCAAATTTCGTTCTTCTAGGTTAAAGCATTCGTTTGCAATAAGAGTTTGAGTTTTCAGGTTTCACTCTGTTTTCTCCTATATTGATACATGAATTTGGAACTCTAAATCAAGCACGGTTTGTGCTAGCCCCTTGAAACTTGACACAATAAAGTAGTTCTAAGTTCTATGTGTATGTTTGTTTCCTCTTGAAGTAGCCCTAGGAGGGAGTGGTGAAACACACTTTCGTTTGAAACGGGTTACCAAGCTTCCAAAATACGACGAGTGTCCTGAAATCTCAGCATATGTTTTTTCACCCAATCTTGAAGATACTTGGTGATAATGAGCAGTACACCAATCCCACTGGATTCAGCAAATTTCGTTCTTCTAGTTTGAAGCATTCATTTGCAGTAAGAGTTTGAATTTTCAGGTTTCACTCTGTTTTCTCCTATATTGATAGATGAATTTGCAACTCCAAATCAAACACGGTTTGTGCTAGCCCCTTGAAACTGGACACAATAAAGTAGTTCTAAGTTCTATCTGTATGGTTTGTGTCCAATTGAAGTTTCCCTAGGAGGGAGTGGTGAAACACACTTTCGTTTGGAAGAGGTTGCCAAGCTTCCAAATTACTACGAGTGTCCTGAAATCTCAGCATATGTTTCTTCACCCAAACTTGAAGATACTTGGTGGTAATGAGCAGTACACCAATCCCACTTCACTCAGCAAATTTCGTTCTTCTAGGTTGAAGCATTCGTTTGCAATAAGAGTTTGAGTTTTCAGGTTTCACTCTGTTTTCTCCTATATTGATAGATGAATTTGGAACTCTAAATCAAGAACGGTTTGTGCTAGCCCCTTGAAACTTGACACAATAAAGTAGTTCTAAGTTCTATCTGTATGGTTTGTGTCCAATTGAACTTTCCCTAGGAGGGTGTGCTGAAACACACTTTCGTTTGGAAGAGGTTGCCAAGCTTCCAAAATACTACGAGTGTCCTGAGATCTCAGCATATGTTTTCTCACCCAATCTTGAAGATACTTGGTGGTAATGAGCAGTACACCAATCCCACTTGGCTCAGCAAATTTCGTTCTTCTAGGTTGAAGCATTCGTTTGCAATAAGAGTTTGAATTTTCAGGTTTCACTCTGTTTTCTCCTATATTGATACATGAATTTGGAACTCTAAATCAAGCAAGGTTTGTGCTAGCCCCTTGAAACTTGACACAATAAAGTAGTTCTAAGTTCTATGTGTACGGTTTGTTTCCTCTTGAAGTAGCCCTAGGAGGGAGTGGTGAAACACACTTTAGTTTGAAACGGGTTGCCAAGCTTCCAAAAAACTACGACTGTCCTGAAATCTCAGCATATGTTTCTTCACCCAATCTTGAAGATACTTGGTGATAATGAGCAGTACACCAATCCCACTGGGTTCAGCAAATTTCGTTCTTCTAGGTTGAAACATTCGTTGGCAGTAAGGTTTGAATTTCAGGTTTCACTCTTTTTTCTCCTATATTGATAGATGAATTTGGAACTCCAAATCAAACACGGTTTGTGGTAGCCCCTGAAAACTGGACACAATAAAGTAGTTCCTAAGTTCTATCTGCATGGTTTGTGTCCAATTGAAGTTTCCCTGGGAGGGAGTGGTGAAACACACTTTCGTTTGGAAGAGGTTGCCAAGCTTCCAAAATACTACGAGTGTCCTGAAATCTCAGCATATGTTTTTCACCCAATCTTGAAGATACTTGGTGGTAATGAGCAGTACACAATCCCACTTGGCTCAGCAAATTTCGTTCTTCTAGGTTGAAGCATTCGTTTGCAATAAGAGTTTGAATTTTCAGGTTTCACTCTGTTTTCTCCTATATTGATACATGAATTTTGGAACTCTAAAATCAAGCACGGTTTGTGCTAGCCCCTTGAAACTTGACACAATAAAGTAGTTCTAAGTTCTATGTGTATGGTTTGTATCCTCTTGAAGTAGCCGTAGGAGGGAGTGGTGAAACACACTTTCGTTTGAAACGGGTTGCCAAGCTTCCAAAAACTACGAGTGTCCTGAAATTCAGCATAATGTTTTTTCACCCAATCTTGAAGATACTTGGTTATAATGAGCAGTACACCAATCCCACTGGGTTCAGCATATTTCGTTCTTCTAGGTTGAAGCATTCGTTGGCAGTAAGAGTTTGAATTTTCAGGTTTCACTCTGTTTTCTCCTATATTGATACATGAATTTGGAACTCCAAATCAAACACGGTTTGTGCTAGCCTCTTGAAACTGGACACAATAAAGTAGTTCTAAGTTCTATCTGTATGGTTTGTGTCCAATTGAAGTTTCCCTGGGAGGGAGTGGTGAAACAAACTTTCGTTTGGAAGAGGTTGCCAAGCTTCCAAATACTACGAGTGTCCTGAAATCTCAGCATATGTTTTTTCACCCAATCTTGAAGATACTTGGTGGTAATGAGCAGTACACCAATCCCACTTGGCTCAGCAAATTTCGTTCTTCTAGGTTGAAGCATTTGTTTGCAATAAGAGTTTGAATTTTCAGGTTTCACTCTGTTTTCTCCTATATTGATACATGAATTTGGAACTCTAAATCAAGCACGGTTTGTGCTAGCCCCTTGAAACTTGACACAATAAAGTAGTTCTAAGTTCTATGTGTATGGTTTGTTTCCTCTTGAAGTAGCCCTAGGGAGGGAGTGGTGAAACACACTTTCGTTTGAAACGGGTTGCCAAGCTTCCAAAAACTACGAGTGTCCTGAAATTCAGCATATGTTTTTCACCCAATCTTGAAGATACTTGGTGATAATGAGCAGTACACCAATCCCACTGGGTTCAGCATATTTCGTTCTTCTAGGTGAAGCATTCGTTGGCAGTAAGAGTTTGAAATTTCAGGTTTCACTCTGTTTTCTCCTATATTGATAGATGAATTTGGAACTCCAAATCAAACACGGTTTGTGCTAGCCCCTTGAAACTGGACACAATAAAGTAGTTCTAAGTTCTATCTGTATGGTTTGTGTCCAATTGAAGTTTCCCTGGGAGGGAGTGTGTGAAACACACTTTCGTTTGGAAGAGGTTGCCAAGCTTCCAAAATACTACGAGTGTCCTGAAATCTCAGCATATGTTTCTTAATCCAATCTTGAAGATACTTGGTGGTAATGAGCAGTACACCAATCCCACTTGACTCAGCAAATTTCGTTCTTCTAGGTTGAAGCATGCGTTTGCAATAAGAGTTTGAGTTTTCAGGTTTCACTCATTTTCTCATATATTGATTGATGAATTTGGAACTCCAAATCAAACACCGTTTGTGCTAGCCCCTTGAAACTGGACACAATAAAGTAGTTCTAAGTTCTATCTGTATGGTTTGTGTCCAATTGAAGTTTCCCTTGGAGGGTGTGCTGAAACACACTTTCGTTTGGAAGAGGTTGCCAAGCTTCCAAAATACTACTAGTGTCCTGAGATCTCAGCATATGTTTTTTCACCCAATCTTGAAGATACTTGTTGGTAATGAGCAGTACACCAATCCCACTTGGCTCAGCAAATTTCATTCTTCTAGGTTGAAGCATTCGTTTGCAATAAGAGTTTGAATTTTCAGGTTTCACTCTGTTTTTTCCTATATTGATACATGAATTTGGAACTCTAAATCAAGCACGGTTTGTGCTAGCCCCTTGAAACTTGACACAATAAAGTAGTTCTAAGTTCTATGTGTACGGTTTGTTTCCTCTTGAAGTAGCCCTAGGAGGGAGTGGTGAAACACACTTTCGTTTGAAACGGGTTGCCAAGCTTCCAAAAAACTACGAGTGTCCTGAAATTTCAGCATATGTTTCTTCACCCAATCTTGAAGATACTTGGTGATAATGAGCAGTACACCAATCCCACTGGGTTCAGCAAATTTCGTTCTCCTAGATTGAAGCATTCGTTGGCAGTAAGAGTTTGAATTTTCAGGTTTCACTCTGTTTTCTCCTATATTGATAGATGAATTTGGAACCCCAAATCAAACACGGTTTGTGCTAGCCCCTTGAAACTGGACACAATAAAGTAGTTCTAAGTTCTATCTGCATGGTTTGTGTCCAATTGAAGTTTCCCTAGGAGGGAGTGGTGAAACACACTTTCGTTTGGAAGAGGTTGCCAAGCTTCCAAAATACTACGAGTGTCCTGAAATCTCAGCATATGTTTTTTCACCCAATCTTGAAGATACTTGGTGGTAATGAGCAGTACACCAATCCCACTTGGCTCAGCAAATTTCGTTCTTCTAGGTTGAAGCATTCGTTTGCAATAAGAGTTTGAATTTTCAGGTTTCACTCTGTTTTCTCCTATATTGATAGATGAATTTGGAACTCTAAATCAAGAACGGTTTGTGCTAGCCCCTTGAAACTTGACACAATAAAGTAGTTCTAAGATCTATCTGTATGGTTTGTGTCCAATTGAAGTTTCCCTAGGAGGGTGTGCTGAAACACACTTTCGTTTGGAAGAGGTTGCCAAGCTTCCAAAATACTACGAGTGTCCTGAGATCTCAGCATATGTTTTTTCACCCAATCTTGAAGATACTTGGTGGTAATGAGCAGTACACCAATCCCACTTGGCTCAGCAAATTTCGTTCTTCTAGGTTGAAGCATTCGTTTGCAATAAGAGTTTGAATTTTCAGGGTTCACTCTGTTTTCTCCTATATTGATACATGAATTTGGAACTCTAAATCAAGCACGGTTTGTGCTAGCCTCTTGAAACTTGACACAATAAAGTAGTTCTAAGTTCTATGTGTATCGTTTGTTTCCTCTTGAAGTAGCCCTAGGAGGGAGTGGTGAAACACACTTTCGTTTGAAACGGGTTGCCAAGCTTCCAAAAACTAAGAGTGTCCTGAAATCTCAGCATATGTTTTTTCACCCAATCTTGAAGATACTTGGTGATAATGAGCAGTACACCAATCCCACTGGGTTCAGCAAATTTCGTTCTTCTAGGTTGAAGCATTCGTTGGCAGTAAGAGTTTGAATTTTCAGGTTTCACTCTGTTTTCTCCTATATTGATAGATGAATTTGGAACTCCAAATCAAACACTGTTTGTGCTAGCCCCTTGAAACTGGACACAATAAAGTAGTTCTAAGTTCTATCTGTATGGTTTGTGTCCAATTGAAGTTTCCCTAGGAGGGAGTGGTGAAACACACATTCGTTTGGAAGAGGTTGCCAAGCTTCCAAAATACTACGAGTGTCCTGAAATCTCAGCATATGATTTTTCACCCAATCTTGAAGATACTTGGTGGTAATGAGCAGTACACCAATCCCACTTGGCTCAGCAAATTTCGTTCTTCTAGGTTGAAGCATTCGTTTGCAATAAGAGTTTGAATTTTCAGGGTTCACTCTGTTTTCTCCTATATTGATACATGAATTTGGAACTCTCAATCAAGCACGGTTTGTGCTAGCCCCTTGAAACTTGACACAATAAAGTAGTTCTAAATTCTATGTGTATCGTTTGTTTCCTCTTGAAGTAGCCCTAGGAGGGAGTGGTGAAACACACTTTCGTTTGAAACGGGTTGCCAAGCTTCCAAAAAACTAAGAGTGTCCTGAAATCTCAGCATATGTTTTTTCACCCAATCTTGAAGATACTTGGTGATAATGAGCAGTACACCAATCCCACTGGGTTCAGCAAATTTCGTTCTTCTAGGTTGAAGCATTCGTTGGCAGTAAGAGTTTGAATTTTCAGGTTTCACTCTGTTTTCTCCTATATTGATAGATGAATTTGGAACTCCAAATCAAACACGGTTTGTGCTAGCCCCTTGAAACTGGACACAATAAAGTAGTTCTAAGTTCTATCTGTATGGTTTGTGTCCAATTGAAGTTTCCCTAGGAGGGAGTGGTGAAACACACATTCGTTTGGAAGAGGTTGCCAAGCTTCCAAAATACTACGAGTGTCCTGAAATCTCAGCATATGTTTTTTCACACAATCTTGAAGATACTTGGTGGTAATGAGCAGTACACCAATCCCACTTGGCTCAGCAAATTTCGTTCTTCTAGGTTGAAGCATTCGTTTGCAATAAGAGTTTGAATTTTCAAGTTTCACTCTGTTTTCTGCTATATTGATACATGAATTTGGAACTCTAAATCAAGCACGGTTTTTGCTAGCCCCTTGAAACTTGACACAATAAAGTAGTTCAAAGTTCTATGTGTATGGTTTGTTTCCTCTTGAAGTAGCCCTAGGAGGGAGTGGTGAAACACACTTTCGTTTCTAAGAGGTTGCCAAGCTTCCAAAATACTACGAGTGTCCTGAAATCTCAGCATATGTTTTTTCACCCAATCTTGAAGATACTTGGTGATAATGAGCAGTACACCAATCCCACTGGGTTCAGCAAATTTCGTTCTTCTAGGTTGAAGCATTCGTTGGCAGTAAGAGTTTGAATTTTCAGGTTTCACTCTGTTTTCTCCTATATTGATAGATGAATTTGGAACTCCAAATCAAACACGGTTTGTGCTAGCCCCTTGAAACTGGACACAATAAGGTAGTTGTAAGTTCTATCTGTATGGTTTGTGTCCAATTGAAGTTTCCCTAGGAGGGATTGGTGAAACACACTTTCGTTTGGAAGAGGTTGCCAAGCTTCCAAAATACTACGAGTGTCCTGAAATCTCAGCATATGTTTTTTCACCCAATCTTGAAGATACTTGGTGGTAATGAGCAGTACACCAATCCCAATTGACTCAGCAAATTTCGTTCTTCTAGGTTGAAGCATTCGTTTGCAATAAGAGTTTGAGTTTTCAGGATTCACTCTGTTTTCTCCTATATTGATAGATGAATTTGGAACTCTAAATCAAGAACGGTTTGTGCTAGCCCCTTGAAACTTGACACAATAGAGTAGTTCTAAGTTCTATCTGTACGGTTTGTTTCCTCTTGAAGTAGCCCTAGGAGGGAGTGGTGAAACACACTTTCGTTTGAAACGGGTTGCCAAGCTTCCAAAAAACTACGAGTGTCCTGAAATCTCAGCATATGTTTCTTCACCCAATCTTGAAGATACTTGGTGGTAATGAGCAGTACACCAATCCCACTTGGCTCAGCAAATTGTGTTCTTCTAGCTTGAAGCATTCGTTTGCAATAAGAGTTTGAATTTTCAGGTTTCACTCTGTTTTCTCCTATATTGATACATGAATTTGGAACTCTAAATCAAGCACGGTTTGTGCTAGCTCCTTGAAACTTGACACAATAAAGTAGTTCTAAGTTCTATGTATATGGTTTGTTTCCTCTTGAAGTAGCCCTAGGAGGGAGTGGTGAAACACACTTTCGTTTGAAACGGGTTGCCAAGCTTCCAAAAAACTACGAGTCTCCTGAAATCTCAGCATATGTTTTTTCACCCATTCTTGAAGATACTTGGTGATAATGAGCAGTACACCAATCCCACTTTGTTCAGCAAATTTCGTTCTTCTAGGTTGAAGCATTCGTTGGCAGTAAGAGTTTGAATTTTCAGGTTTCACTCTGTTTTCTCCTATATTGATAGATGACTTTGGAACTCTAAATCAAGAACGGTTTGTGCTAACCCCTTGAAACTTGACACAATAAAGTAGTTCTAAGTTCTATCTGTATGGTTTGTGTCTAACTGATGTTTCAATAGGAGATAGTGGTGAAACACACTTTCGTTTGGAAGAGGTTGCCAAGCTTCCAAAATACTACTAGTGTCCTGAAATCTCAGCATATGTTTTTTCACCCAATCTTGAAGATACTTGGTGGTAATGAGCAGTACACCAATCCCACTTGGCTCAGCAAATTTCGTTCTTCTAGGTTGAAGCATTCATTTGCAATAAGAGTTTGAATTTTCAGGTTTCACTCTGTTTTCTCCTATATTGATACATGAATTTGGAACTCTAAATCAAGCACGGTTTGTGCTAGCCCCTTGAAACTTGACACAATAAAGTAGTTCTAAGTTCTATGTGTACGGTTTGTTTCTTCTTAAGTAGCCCTAGGAGGGAGTGGTGAAACACACTTTCGTTTGAAACGGGTTGCCAAGTTTCCAAAAAACTACGAGTGTCCTGAAATCTCAGCATATGTTTTTTCACCCAATCTTGAAGATACTTGGTGGTAATGAGCAGTACACCAATCCCACTTGGCTCAGCAAATTTCGTTCTTCTAGGTTGAAGCATTCGTTGGCAGTAAGAGTTTGAATTTTCAGGTTTCACTCTGTTTTCTCCTATATTGATAGATGAATTTGGAACTCCAAATCAAACACGGTTTGTGCTAGCCCCTTGAAACTGGACACAATAAAGTAGTTCTAAGTTCTATCTGTATGGTTTGTGTCCAATTGAAGTTTCCGTAGGAGGGAGTGGTGAAACACACTTTCGTTTGGAAGAGGTTGCCAAGCTTCCAAAATACTACGAGTGTCCTGAAATCTCAGCATATGTTTTTTCACCCAATCTTGAAGATACTTGGTGGTAATGAGCAGTACACCAATCCCACTTGGCTCAGCAAATTTCGTTCTTCTAGGTTGAAGCATTCGTTGGCAGTATGAGTTTGAATTTTCAGGTTTCACTCTGTTTTCTCCTATATTGATACATGAATTTGGAACTCTAAATCAAGCACGGTTTGTGCTAGCCCCTTGAAACTTGACACAATAAAGTAGTTCTAAGTTCTATGTGTACGGTTTGTTTCCTCTTGAAGTAGCCCTAGGAGGGAGTGGTGAAACACACTTTCGTTTGAAACGGGTTGCCAAGCTTCCAAAAAAATACGAGTGTCCTGAAATCTCAGCATATGTTTCTTCACCCAATCTTGAAGATACTTGGTGATAATGAGCAGTAAACCAATCCCACTGGGTTCAGCATATTTCGTTCTTCTAGGTTGAAGCATTCGTTGGCAGTAAGAGTTTGAAATTTCAGGTTTCACTCTGTTTTCTCCTATATTGATAGATGAATTTGGAATTCCAAATCAAAGACGGTTTGTGCTAGCCCCTTGAAACTGGACACAATAAAGTAGTTCTAAGTTCTATCTGTATGGTTTGTGTCCAATTGAAGTTTCCCTGGGAGGGAGTGGTGAAACACACTTTCGTTTGTAAGAGGTTGCCAAGCTTCCAAAATACTACGAGTGTCCTGCAATCTCAGCATATGTTTTTTCACCCAATCTTGAAGATACTTGGTGGTAATGAGCAGTACACCAATCCCACTTGGCTCAGAAATTTCGTTCTTCTATGTTGAAGCATTCGTTTGCAATAAGAATTTGAATTTTCAGGTTTCACTCTGTTTTCTCCTATATTGATACATGAATTTGGAACTCTAAATCAAGCACAGTTTGTGCTAGCCCCTTGAAACTTCACACAATAAAGTAGTTCTAAGTTCTCTCTGTACGGTTTGTGTCCAATTGAAGTTTCCCTTGGAGGGAGTGGTGAAACACACTTTCGTTTGGAAGAGGTTGCCAAGCTTCCAAAATACTACGAGTGTCCTGAGATCTCAGCATATGTTTTTTCACCCAATCTTGAAGATACTTGGAGGTAATGAGCAGTACACCAATCCCACTTGGCTCAGCAAATTTCGTTCTTCTAGGTTGAAGCATTCGTTTGCAATAAGAGTTTGAATTTTCAGGTTTCACTCTGTATTCTCCTATATTGATACATGAATTTGGAACTCTAAATCAAGCACGGTTTGTGCTAGCCCCTTGAAACTTGACACAATAAAGTAGTTCTAATTTCTATGTGTACGGTTTGTTTCCTCTTGAAGTAGCCCTAGGAGGGAGTGGTGAAACACACTTTCGTTTGAAACGGGTTGTCAAGCTTCCAAAAAACTACGAGTGTCCTGAAATCTCAGCATATGTTTCTTCACCCAATCTTGAAGATACTTGGTGGTAATGAGCAGTACACCAATCCCACTTGGCTCAGCAAATTTCGTTCTTCTAGGTTGAAGCATTCGTTGGCAGTAAGAGTTTGAATTTTCAGGTTTCACTCTGTTTTCTCCTATATTGATAGATGAATTTGGAACTCCAAATCAAACACGGTTTGTGCTAGCCCCTTGAAACTGGAGACAATAAAGTAGTTCTACGTTTTATCTGTATGGTTTGTGTCCAATTGAAGTTTCCCTAGGAGGGAGTGGTGAAACACACTTTCGTTTGGAAGAGGTTGCCAAGCGTCCAAAATACTACGAGTGTCCTGAAATCTCAGCATATGTTTTTTCACCCAATCTTGAAGATACTTGGTGGTAATGAGCAGTACACCAATCCCACTTGACTCAGCAAATTTCGTTCTTCTTGTTGAAGCATTCGTTTGCAATAAGAGTTTGAGTTTTCAGGTTTCACTCTGTTTTCTCCTATATTGATAGATGAATTTGTAACTCTAAATCAAGAACGGTTTGTTCTAGCCCCTTGAAACTTGACACAATAAAGTAGTTCTAAGTTCTATCTGTATGGTTTGTGTCCAATTGAAGTTTCCCTAGGAGGGTGTGCTGAAACACACTTTCGTTTGGAAGAGGTTGCCAAGCTTCCAAAATACTACGAGTGTCCTGAAATCTCAGCATATGTTTTTTCACCCGATATTGAAGATACTTGGTGGTAATGAGCAGTACACCAATCCCACTTGGCTCAGCAAATTTCGTTCTTCTAGGTTGAAGCATTCGTTGGCAGTATGAGTTTGAATTTTCAGGTTTCACTCTGTTTTCTCCTATATTGATACATGAATTTGGAACTCTAAATCAAGCACGGTTTGTGCTAGCCCCTTGAAACTTGACACAATAAAGTAGTTCTAAGTTCTATGTGTATGGTTTGTTTCCTCTTGAAGTAGCCCTAGGAGGGAGTGGTGAAACACACTTTCGTTTGAAACGGGTTGCCAAGCTTCCAAAATACTACGAGTGTCCTGAAATGTCAGCATATGTTTTTTCACCCAATCTTGAAGATACTTGGTGATAATGAGCAGTACACCAATCCCACTGGATTCAGCAAATTTCGTTCTTCTAGTTTGAAGCATTCATTGGCAGTAAGAGTTTGAATTTTCAGGTTTCACTCTGTTTCTCCTATATTGATAGATGAATTTGCAACTCCAAATCAAACACGGTTTGTGCTAGCCCCTTGAAACTGGACACAATAAAGTAGTTCTTAGTTCTATCTGTATGTTTTGTGTCCAATTCAAGTTTCCCTAGGAGGGAGTGGTGAAACACACTTTCGTTTGGAAGAGGTTGCCAAGCTTCCAAAATACTACGAGTGTCCTGAAATCTCAGCATATGTATTTTCACCCAATCTTGAAGATACTTGGTGGTAATGAGCAGTACACCAATCCCACTTGACTCAGCAAATTTCGTTCTTCTAGGTTGAAGCATTCGTTTGCAATAAGAGTTTGAGTTTTCAGGTTTCACTCTGTTTTCTCCTATATTGATAGATGAATTTGGAACTCTAAATCAAGAACGGTTTGTGCTAGCCCCTTGAAACTTGACACAATAAAGTAGTTCTAAGATCTATCTGTATGGTTTGTGTCCAATTGAAGTTTCCCTAGGAGGGTGTGCTGAAACACACTTTCGTTTGGAAGAGGTTGCCAAGCTTCCAAAATACTACGAGTGTCCTGAGATCTCAGCATATGTTTTTTCACCCAATCTTGAAGATACTTGGTGGTAATGAGCAGTACACCAATCCCACTTGGCTCAGCAAATTTCGTTCTTCTAGGTTGAAGCATTCGTTTGCAATAAGAGTTTGAATTTTCAGGGTTCACTCTGTTTTCTCCTATATTGATACATGAATTTGGAACTCTAAATCAAGCACGGTTTGTGCTAGCCCCTTGAAACTTGACACAATAAAGTAGTTCTAAGTTCTATGTGTATCGTTTGTTTCCTCTTGAAGTAGCCCTAGGAGGGAGTGGTGAAACACACTTTCGTTTGAAACGGGTTGCCAAGCTTCCAAAAACTAAGAGTGTCCTGAAATCTCAGCATATGTTTTTTCACCCAATCTTGAAGATACTTGGTGATAATGAGCAGTACACCAATCCCACTGGGTTCAGCAAATTTCGTTCTTCTAGGTTGAAGCATTCGTTGGCAGTAAGAGTTTGAATTTTCAGGTTTCACTCTGTTTTCTCCTATATTGATAAATGAATTTGGAACTCCAAATCAAACACGGTTTGTGCTAGCCCCTTGAAACTGGACACAATAAAGTAGTTCTAAGTTCTATCTGTATGGTTTGTGTCCAATTGAAGTTTCCCTAGGAGGGAGTGGTGAAACACACATTCGTTTGGAAGAGGTTGCCAAGCTTCCAAAATACTACGAGTGTCCTGAAATCTCAGCATATGATTTTTCACCCAATCTTGAAGATACTTGGTGGTAATGAGCAGTACACCAATCCCACTTGGCTCAGCAAATTTCGTTCTTCTAGGTTGAAGCATTCGTTGCAATAAGAGATTTGAATTTTCAGGGTTCACTCTGTTTTCTCCTATATTGATACATGAATTTGGAACTCTCAATCAAGCACAGGTTTGTGCTAGCCCCTTGAAACTTGACACAATAAAGTAGTTCTAATTCTATGTGTATCGTTTGTTTCCTCTTGAAGTAGCCCTAGGAGGGAGTGGTGAAACACACTTTCGTTTGAAACGGGTTGCCAAGCTTCCAAAAAACTAAGAGTGTCCTGAAATCTCAGCATATGTTTTTTTCACCCAATCTTGAAGATACTTGGTGATAATGAGCAGTACACCAATCCCACTGGGTTCAGCAAATTTCGTTCTTCTAGGTTGAAGCATTCGTTGCAGTAAGAGTTTGAATTTTCAGGTTTCACTCTGTTTTCTCCTATATTGATAGATGAATTTGGAACTCCAAATCAAACACGGTTTGTGCTAGCCCCTTGAAACTGGACACAATAAAGTAGTTCTAAGTTCTATCTGTATGGTTTGTGTCCAATTGAAGTTTCCCTAGGAGGGAGTGGTGAAACACACATTCGTTTGGAAGAGGTTGCCAAGCTTCCAAAATACTACGAGTGTCCTGAAATCTCAGCATATGTTTTTCACCCAATCTTGAAGATACTTGGTGGTAATGAGCAGTACACCAATCCCACTTGGCTCAGCAAATTTCGTTCTTCTAGGTTGAAGCATTCGTTTGCAATAAGAGTTTGAATTTTCAAGTTTCACTCTGTTTTCTGCTATATTGATACATGAATTTGGAACTCTAAATCAAGCACGGTTTTTGCTAGCCCCTTGAAACTTGACACAATAAAGTAGTTCAAAGTTCTATGTGTATGGTTTGTTTCCTCTTGAAGTAGCCCTAGGAGGGAGTGGTGAAACACACTTTCGTTTCTAAGAGGTTGCCAAGCTTCCAAATACTACGAGTGTCCTGAAATCTCAGCATATGTTTTTTCACCCAATCTTGAAGATACTTGGTGATAATGAGCAGTACACCAATCCCACTGGGTTCAGCAAATTTCGTTCTTCTAGGTTGAAGCATTCGTTGGCAGTAAGAGTTTGAATTTTCAGGTTTCACTCTGTTTTCTCCTATATTGATAGATGAATTTGGAACTCCAAATCAAACACGGTTTGTGCTAGCCCTTGAAACTGGACACAATAAGGTAGTTGTAAGTTCTATCTGTTATGGTTTGTGTCCAATTGAAGTTTCCCTAGGAGGGATTGGTGAAACACACTTTCGTTTGGAAGAGGTTGCCAAGCTTCCAAAATACTACAGTGTCCTGAAATCTCAGCATATGTTTTTTCACCCAATCTTGAAGATACTTGGTGGTAATGAGCAGTACACCAATCCCAATTGACTCAGCAAATTTCGTTCTTCTAGGTTGAAGCATTCGTTTGCAATAAGAGTTTGAGTTTTCAGGATTCACTCTGTTTTCTCCTATATTGATAGATGAATTTGGAACCTAA
>NW_027510212.1:0-35528 GCF_048772815.1 Callospermophilus lateralis | reverse complement strand
CAGCAAACATTTTTTCACCAAAACTTGATGATACTTGGTGGTAATGATCAGTTCACTAATCCCACTTGGCTGCCCAACTTTCTCTCTTCTAGGTTCAAGCGTTCGTTTCCAGTAACACTTTGAATTTTTAGGTTTCACTCTGTTTTCTGCTATATAGATAGATGTGTTTGAAACTCTGAGTCAAACACGGTTTGTGCTAGCTGCTTGAAACTTGACCAAATGAAGTAGTTCTAAGTTCTATCTCTATGGTTTGTTTCCTCTTGAAGTACCCCATGCAGAGACTGGCGAAAAACACTTTCGTTTGAAAGGGGTTGCCAAGCGTCCAAAAAACTACTAGTTTGCTGAAATCTCAGCAAACATTTTTTCACCAAAACTTGATGATACTTGGTGGTAATGATCAGTTCACTAATCCCACTTGACTGCCCAACTTTCACTCTTCTAGGTTCAAGCGTTCGTTTCCAGTAACACTTTGAATTTTTAGGTTTCACTCTGTTTTCTGCTATATAGATAGATGTGTTTGGAATTCTAAATCAAACACGGTTTGTGCTAGTTCCTTGAAACTTGACCAAATGAAGTAGTTCTAAGTTCTATCTCTATGGTTTGTTTCCTCTTGAAGTACCCCATGAGAGACTGGCGAAAAACACTTTCGTTTGAAAGGGGTTGCCAAGCGTCCAAAAAACTACTAGTTTGCTGAAATCTCAGCAAATATTTTTTCACCAAAACTTGATGATACTTGGTGGTAATGATCAGTTCACTAATCCCACTTGGCTGCCCAACTTTCACTCTTCTAGGTTCAAGCGTTCGTTTCCAGTAACACTTTGAATTTTTAGGTTTCACTCTGTTTTCTGCTATATAGATAGATGTGTTTGAAACTCTGAGTCAAACACGGTTTGTGCTAGCTGCGTGAAACTTGACAAAATGAAATAGTTCTAAGTTCTATCTCTATGGTTTGTTTCCTCTTGAAGTACCCCATGCAGAGACTGGCGCAAAACACTTTCGTTTGAAAGGGGTTGCCAAGCTTCCAAAAAACTACTAGTTTGCTGAAATCTCAGCAAACATTTTTTCACCAAATCTTGATGATACTTGGTGGTAATGATCAGTTCCCTAATCTCACTTGGCTGCCCAACTTTCACTGTTCTAGGTTCAAGCGTTCGTTTCCAGTAACACTTTGAATTTTTAGGTTTCACTCTGTTTTCTGCTACATAGATAGCTGTGTTTGGAATTCTAAATCAAACACTGTTTGTGCTAGCTCCTTGAAACTTGACCAAATGAAGTAGTTCTAAGTTCTATCTCTATGGTTTGTTTCCTCTTGAAGTACCCCATGCAGAGACTGGCGAAAAACACTTTCGTTTGAAAGGGGTTGCCAAGCGTCCAAAAAACTACTAGTTTGCTGAAATCTCAGCAAACATTTTTTCACCAGAACTTGATGATACTTGGTGGTAATGATCAGTTCACTAATCCCACTTGGCTGCCCAACTTTCACTCTTCTAGGTTCAAGCGTTCGTTTCCAGTAACATTTTGAATTTTTAGGTTTCACTCTGTTTTCTGCTATATAGATAGATGTGTTTGGAATTCTAAATCAAACACGGTTTGTGCTAGCTCCTTGAAACTTGACCAAATGAAGTAGTTCTAAGTTCTATCTCTATGGTTTGTTTCCTCTTGAAGTACCCCATGCAGACACTGGCGAAAAACACTTTCGTTTGAAAGGGGTTGCCAAGCGTCCAAAAAACTACTAGTTTGCTGAAATCTCAGCAAACATTTTTTCACCAAAACTTGATGATACTTGGTGGTAATGATCAGTTCACTAATCCCACTTGGCTGCACAACTTTCACTCTTCTAGGTTCAAGCGTTCGTTTCCAGTAACACTTTGAATTTTTAGGTTTCACTCTGTTTTCTGCTATATAGATAGATGTGTTTGGAATTCTAAATCAAACACGGTTTGTGCTAGCTCCTTGAAACTTGACCAAATGAAGTAGTTCTAAGTTCTATCTCTATGGTTTGTTTCCTCTTGAAGTACCCCATGCAGAGACTGGCGAAAAACACTTTCGTTTGAAAGGGGTTGCCAAGCGTCCAAAAAACTACTAGTTTGCTGAAATCTCAGCAAACATTTTTTCACCAAAACTTGATGATACTTGGTGGTAATGATCAGTTCACTAATCCCACTTGGCTGCCCAACTTTCACTCTTCTAGGTTCAAGCGTTCGTTTCCAGTAACACTTTGAATTTTTAGGTTTCACTCTGTTTTCTGCTATATAGATAGATGTGTTTGAAACTCTGAGTCAAACACGGTTTGTGCTAGCTGCGTGAAACTTGACAAAATGAAATAGTTCTAAGTTCTATCTCTATGGTTTGTTTCCTCTTGAAGTACCCCATGCAGAGACTGGCGCAAAACACTTTCATTTGAAAGGGGTTGCCAAGCTTCCAAAAAACTACTAGTTTGCTGAAATCTCAGCAAACATTTTTTCACCAAATCTTGATGATACTTGGTGGTAATGATCAGTTCACTAATCCCACTTGGCTGCCCAACTTTCACTCTTCTAGGTTCAAGCGTTCGTTTCCAGTAACACTTTGAATTTTTAGGTTTCACTCTGTTTTCTGCTACATAGATAGCTGTGTTTGGAATTCTAAATCAAACACTGTTTGTGCTAGCTGCGTGAAACTTGACCAAATGAAGTAGTTCTATGTTCTATCTCTATGGTTTGTTTCCTCTTGAAGTACCCCATGCAGAGACTGGCGAAAAACACTTTCGTTTGAAAGGGGTTGCCAAGATTCCAAAAAACTACTAGTTTGCTGAAATCTCAGCAAACATTTTTTCACCAAAACTTGATGATACTTGGTGGTAATGATCAGTTCACTAATCCCACTTGGCTGCCCAACTTTCTCTCTTCTAGGTTCAAGCGTTCGTTTCCAGTAACACTTTGAATTTTTAGGTTTCACTCTGTTTTCTGCTATATAGATAGATGTGTTTGAAACTCTGAGTCAAACACGGTTTGTGCTAGCTGCTTGAAACTTGACCAAATGAAGTAGTTCTAAGTTCTATCTCTATGGTTTGTTTCCTCTTGAAGTACCCCATGCAGAGACTGGCGAAAAACACTTTCGTTTGAAAGGGGTTGCCAAGCGTCCAAAAAACTACTAGTTTGCTGAAATCTCAGCAAACATTTTTTCACCAAAACTTGATGATACTTGGTGGTAATGATCAGTTCACTAATCCCACTTGACTGCCCAACTTTCACTCTTCTAGGTTCAAGCGTTCGTTTCCAGTAACACTTTGAATTTTTAGGTTTCACTCTGTTTTCTGCTATATAGATAGATGTGTTTGGAATTCTAAATCAAACACGGTTTGTGCTAGTTCCTTGAAACTTGACCAAATGAAGTAGTTCTAAGTTCTATCTCTATGGTTTGTTTCCTCTTGAAGTACCCCATGAGAGACTGGCGAAAAACACTTTCGTTTGAAAGGGGTTGCCAAGCGTCCAAAAAACTACTAGTTTGCTGAAATCTCAGCAAATATTTTTTCACCAAAACTTGATGATACTTGGTGGTAATGATCAGTTCACTAATCCCACTTGGCTGCCCAACTTTCACTCTTCTAGGTTCAAGCGTTCGTTTCCAGTAACACTTTGAATTTTTAGGTTTCACTCTGTTTTCTGCTATATAGATAGATGTGTTTGAAACTCTGAGTCAAACACGGTTTGTGCTAGCTGCGTGAAACTTGACAAAATGAAATAGTTCTAAGTTCTATCTCTATGGTTTGTTTCCTCTTGAAGTACCCCATGCAGAGACTGGCGCAAAACACTTTCGTTTGAAAGGGGTTGCCAAGCTTCCAAAAAACTACTAGTTTGCTGAAATCTCAGCAAACATTTTTTCACCAAATCTTGATGATACTTGGTGGTAATGATCAGTTCCCTAATCTCACTTGGCTGCCCAACTTTCACTGTTCTAGGTTCAAGCGTTCGTTTCCAGTAACACTTTGAATTTTTAGGTTTCACTCTGTTTTCTGCTACATAGATAGCTGTGTTTGGAATTCTAAATCAAACACTGTTTGTGCTAGCTCCTTGAAACTTGACCAAATGAAGTAGTTCTAAGTTCTATCTCTATGGTTTGTTTCCTCTTGAAGTACCCCATGCAGAGACTGGCGAAAAACACTTTCGTTTGAAAGGGGTTGCCAAGCGTCCAAAAAACTACTAGTTTGCTGAAATCTCAGCAAACATTTTTTCACCAGAACTTGATGATACTTGGTGGTAATGATCAGTTCACTAATCCCACTTGGCTGCCCAACTTTCACTCTTCTAGGTTCAAGCGTTCGTTTCCAGTAACATTTTGAATTTTTAGGTTTCACTCTGTTTTCTGCTATATAGATAGATGTGTTTGGAATTCTAAATCAAACACGGTTTGTGCTAGCTCCTTGAAACTTGACCAAATGAAGTAGTTCTAAGTTCTATCTCTATGGTTTGTTTCCTCTTGAAGTACCCCATGCAGACACTGGCGAAAAACACTTTCGTTTGAAAGGGGTTGCCAAGCGTCCAAAAAACTACTAGTTTGCTGAAATCTCAGCAAACATTTTTTCACCAAAACTTGATGATACTTGGTGGTAATGATCAGTTCACTAATCCCACTTGGCTGCACAACTTTCACTCTTCTAGGTTCAAGCGTTCGTTTCCAGTAACACTTTGAATTTTTAGGTTTCACTCTGTTTTCTGCTATATAGATAGATGTGTTTGGAATTCTAAATCAAACACGGTTTGTGCTAGCTCCTTGAAACTTGACCAAATGAAGTAGTTCTAAGTTCTATCTCTATGGTTTGTTTCCTCTTGAAGTACCCCATGCAGAGACTGGCGAAAAACACTTTCGTTTGAAAGGGGTTGCCAAGCGTCCAAAAAACTACTAGTTTGCTGAAATCTCAGCAAACATTTTTTCACCAAAACTTGATGATACTTGGTGGTAATGATCAGTTCACTAATCCCACTTGGCTGCCCAACTTTCACTCTTCTAGGTTCAAGCGTTCGTTTCCAGTAACACTTTGAATTTTTAGGTTTCACTCTGTTTTCTGCTATATAGATAGATGTGTTTGAAACTCTGAGTCAAACACGGTTTGTGCTAGCTGCGTGAAACTTGACAAAATGAAATAGTTCTAAGTTCTATCTCTATGGTTTGTTTCCTCTTGAAGTACCCCATGCAGAGACTGGCGCAAAACACTTTCATTTGAAAGGGGTTGCCAAGCTTCCAAAAAACTACTAGTTTGCTGAAATCTCAGCAAACATTTTTTCACCAAATCTTGATGATACTTGGTGGTAATGATCAGTTCACTAATCCCACTTGGCTGCCCAACTTTCACTCTTCTAGGTTCAAGCGTTCGTTTCCAGTAACACTTTGAATTTTTAGGTTTCACTCTGTTTTCTGCTACATAGATAGCTGTGTTTGGAATTCTAAATCAAACACTGTTTGTGCTAGCTGCGTGAAACTTGACCAAATGAAGTAGTTCTATGTTCTATCTCTAAGGTTTGTTTCCTCTTGAAGTACCCCATGCAGAGACTGGCGAAAAACACTTTCGTTTGAAAGGGGTTGCCAAGATTCCAAAAAACTACTAGTTTGCTGAAATCTCAGCAAACATTTTTTCACCAAAACTTGATGATACTTGGTGGTAATGATCAGTTCACTAATCCCACTTGGCTGCCCAACTTTCTCTCTTCTAGGTTCAAGCGTTCGTTTCCAGTAACACTTTGAATTTTTAGGTTTCACTCTGTTTTCTGCTATATAGATAGATGTGTTTGAAACTCTGAGTCAAACACGGTTTGTGCTAGCTGCTTGAAACTTGACCAAATGAAGTAGTTCTAAGTTCTATCTCTATGGTTTGTTTCCTCTTGAAGTACCCCATGCAGAGACTGGCGCAAAACACTTTCGTTTGAAAGGGGTTGCCAAGCTTCCAAAAAACTACTAGTTTGCTGAAATCTCAGCAAACATTTTTTCACCAAATCTTGATCATACTTGGTGGTAATGATCAGTTCACTAATCCCACTTGGCTGCCCAACTTTCACTCTTCTAGGTTCAAGCGTTCGTTTCCAGAAACACTTTGAATTTTTAGGTTTCACTCTGTTTTCTGCTATATAGATAGATGTGTTTGAAACTCTGAGTCAAACACGGTTTGTGCTAGCTGCTTGAAACTTGACCAAATGAAGTAGTTCTAAGTTCTATCTCTATGGTTTGTTTCCTCTTGAAGTACCCCATGCAGAGACTGGCGAAAAACACTTTCGTTTGAAAGGGGTTGCCAAGCGTCCAAAAAACTACTAGTTTGCTGAAATCTCAGCAAACATTTTTTCACCAAAACTTGATGATACTTGGTGGTAATGATCAGTTCACTAATCCCACTTGGCTGCCCAACTTTCACTCTTCTAGGTTCAAGCGTTCGTTTCCAGTAACATTTTGAATTTTTAGGTTTCACTCTGTTTTCTGCTATATAGATACATGTGTTTGGAATTCTAAATCAAACACGGTTTGTGCTAGCTCCTTGAAACTTGACCAAATGAAGTAGTTCTAAGTTCTATCTCTATGGTTTGTTTCCTCTTGAAGTACCCCATGCAGAGACTGGCGAAAAACACTTTCGTTTGAAAGGGGTTGCCAAGCGTCCAAAAAACTACTAGTTTGCTGAAATCTCAGCAAACATTTTTTCACCAAAACTTGATGATACTTGGTGGTAATGATCAGTTCACTAATCCCACTTGACTGCCCAACTTTCACTCTTCTAGGTTCAAGCGTTCGTTTCCAGTAACACTTTGAATTTTTAGGTTTCACTCTGTTTTCTGCTATATAGATAGATGTGTTTGGAATTCTAAATCAAACACGGTTTGTGCTAGTTCCTTGAAACTTGACCAAATGAAGTAGTTCTAAGTTCTATCTCTATGGTTTGTTTCCTCTTGAAGTACCCCATGAGAGACTGGCGAAAAACACTTTCGTTTGAAAGGGGTTGCCAAGCGTCCAAAAAACTACTAGTTTGCTGAAATCTCAGCAAATATTTTTTCACCAAAACTTGATGATACTTGGTGGTAATGATCAGTTCACTAATCCCACTTGGCTGCCCAACTTTCACTCTTCTAGGTTCAAGCGTTCGTTTCCAGTAACACTTTGAATTTTTAGGTTTCACTCTGTTTTCTGCTATATAGATAGATGTGTTTGAAACTCTGAGTCAAACACGGTTTGTGCTAGCTGCGTGAAACTTGACAAAATGAAATAGTTCTAAGTTCAATCTCTATGGTTTGTTTCCTCTTGAAGTACCCCATGCAGAGACTGGCGCAAAACACTTTCGTTTGAAAGGGGTTGCCAAGCTTCCAAAAAACTACTAGTTTGCTGAAATCTCAGCAAACATTTTTTCACCAAATCTTGATCATACTTGGTGGTAATGATCAGTTCACTAATCCCACTTGGCTGCCCAACTTTCACTCTTCTAGGTTCAAGCGTTCGTTTCCAGAAACACTTTGAATTTTTAGGTTTCACTCTGTTTTCTGCTATGTAGATAGATGTGTTTGAAACTCTGAGTCAAACACGGTTTGTGCTAGCTGCTTGAAACTTGACCAAATGAAGTAGTTCTAAGTTCTATCTCTATGGTTTGTTTCCTCTTGAAGTACCCCATGCAGAGACTGGCGAAAAACACTTTCGTTTGAAAGGGGTTGCCAAGCGTCCAAAAAACTACTAGTTTGCTGAAATCTCAGCAAACATTTTTTCACCAAAACTTGATGATACTTGGTGGTAATGATCAGTTCACTAATCCCACTTGGCTGCCCAACTTTCACTCTTCTAGGTTCAAGCGTTCGTTTCCAGTAACATTTTGAATTTTTAGGTTTCACTCTGTTTTCTGCTATATAGATAGATGTGTTTGGAATTCTAAATCAAACACGGTTTGTGCTAGCTCCTTGAAACTTGACCAAATGAAGTAGTTCTAAGTTCTATCTCTATGGTTTGTTTCCTCTTGAAGTACCCCATGCAGAGACTGGCGAAAAACACTTTCGTTTGAAAGGGGTTGCCAAGCGTCCAAAAAACTACTAGTTTGCTGAAATCTCAGCAAACATTTTTTCACCAAAACTTGATGATACTTGGTGGTAATGATCAGTTCACTAATCCCACTTGACTGCCCAACTTTCACTCTTCTAGGTTCAAGCGTTCGTTTCCAGTAACACTTTGAATTTTTAGGTTTCACTCTGTTTTCTGCTATATAGATAGATGTGTTTGGAATTCTAAATCAAACACGGTTTGTGCTAGTTCCTTGAAACTTGACCAAATGAAGTAGTTCTAAGTTCTATCTCTATGGTTTGTTTCCTCTTGAAGTACCCCATGAGAGACTGGCGAAAAACACTTTCGTTTGAAAGGGGTTGCCAAGCGTCCAAAAAACTACTAGTTTGCTGAAATCTCAGCAAATATTTTTTCACCAAAACTTGATGATACTTGGTGGTAATGATCAGTTCACTAATCCCACTTGGCTGCCCAACTTTCACTCTTCTAGGTTCAAGCGTTCGTTTCCAGTAACACTTTGAATTTTTAGGTTTCACTCTGTTTTCTGCTATATAGATAGATGTGTTTGAAACTCTGAGTCAAACACGGTTTGTGCTAGCTGCGTGAAACTTGACAAAATGAAATAGTTCTAAGTTCAATCTCTATGGTTTGTTTCCTCTTGAAGTACCCCATGCAGAGACTGGCGCAAAACACTTTCGTTTGAAAGGGGTTGCCAAGCTTCCAAAAAACTACTAGTTTGCTGAAATCTCAGCAAACATTTTTTCACCAAATCTTGATCATACTTGGTGGTAATGATCAGTTCACTAATCCCACTTGGCTGCCCAACTTTCACTCTTCTAGGTTCAAGCGTTCGTTTCCAGAAACACTTTGAATTTTTAGGTTTCACTCTGTTTTCTGCTATATAGATAGATGTGTTTGAAACTCTGAGTCAAACACGGTTTGTGCTAGCTGCTTGAAACTTGACCAAATGAAGTAGTTCTAAGTTCTATCTCTATGGTTTGTTTCCTCTTGAAGTACCCCATGCAGAGACTGGCGAAAAACACTTTCGTTTGAAAGGGGTTGCCAAGCGTCCAAAAAACTACTAGTTTGCTGAAATCTCAGCAAACATTTTTTCACCAAAACTTGATGATACTTGGTGGTAATGATCAGTTCACTAATCCCACTTGGCTGCCCAACTTTCACTCTTCTAGGTTCAAGCGTTCGTTTCCAGTAACACTTTGAATTTTTAGGTTTCACTCTGTTTTCTGCTATATAGATAGATGTGTTTGAAACTCTGAGTCAAACACGGTTTGTGCTAGCTGCGTGAAACTTGACAAAATGAAATAGTTCTAAGTTCAATCTCTATGGTTTGTTTCCTCTTGAAGTACCCCATGCAGAGACTGGCGCAAAACACTTTCGTTTGAAAGGGGTTGCCAAGCTTCCAAAAAACTACTAGTTTGCTGAAATCTCAGCAAACATTTTTTCACCAAATCTTGATCATACTTGGTGGTAATGATCAGTTCACTAATCCCACTTGGCTGCCCAACTTTCACTCTTCTAGGTTCAAGCGTTCGTTTCCAGAAACACTTTGAATTTTTAGGTTTCACTCTGTTTTCTGCTATATAGATAGATGTGTTTGAAACTCTGAGTCAAACACGGTTTGTGCTAGCTGCTTGAAACTTGACCAAATGAAGTAGTTCTAAGTTCTATCTCTATGGTTTGTTTCCTCTTGAAGTACCCCATGCAGAGACTGGCGAAAAACACTTTCGTTTGAAAGGGGTTGCCAAGCGTCCAAAAAACTACTAGTTTGCTGAAATCTCAGCAAACATTTTTTCACCAAAACTTGATGATACTTGGTGGTAATGATCAGTTCACTAATCCCACTTGGCTGCCCAACTTTCACTCTTCTAGGTTCAAGCGTTCGTTTCCAGTAACATTTTGAATTTTTAGGTTTCACTCTGTTTTCTGCTATATAGATAGATGTGTTTGGAATTCTAAATCAAACACGGTTTGTGCTAGCTCCTTGAAACTTGACCAAATGAAGTAGTTCTAAGTTCTATCTCTATGGTTTGTTTCCTCTTGAAGTACCCCATGCAGAGACTGGCGAAAAACACTTTCTTTTGAAAGGGGTTGCCAAGCGTCCAAAAAACTACTAGTTTGCTGAAATCTCAGCAAACATTTTTTCACCAAAACTTGATGATACTTGGTGGTAATGATCAGTTCACTAATCCCACTTGGCTGCCCAACTTTCACTCTTCTAGGTTCAAGCGTTCGTTTCCAGTAACATTTTGAATTTTTAGGTTTCACTCTGTTTTCTGCTATATAGATAGATGTGTTTGGAATTCTAAATCAAACACGGTTTGTGCTAGCTCCTTGAAACTTGACCAAATGAAGTAGTTCTAAGTTCTATCTCTATGGTTTGTTTCCTCTTGAAGTACCCCATGCAGAGACTGGCGAAAAACACTTTCGTTTGAAAGGGGTTGCCAAGCGTCCAAAAAACTACTAGTTTGCTGAAATCTCAGCAAACATTTTTTCACCAAAACTTGATGATACTTGGTGGTAATGATCAGTTCACTAATCCCACTTGGCTGCCCAACTTTCACTCTTCTAGGTTCAAGCGTTCGTTTCCAGTAACATTTTGAATTTTTAGGTTTCACTCTGTTTTCTGCTATATAGATAGATGTGTTTGGAATTCTAAATCAAACACGGTTTGTGCTAGCTCCTTGAAACTTGACCAAATGAAGTAGTTCTAAGTTCTATCTCTATGGTTTGTTTCCTCTTGAAGTACCCCATGCAGAGACTGGCGAAAAACACTTTCGTTTGAAAGGGGTTGCCAAGCGTCCAAAAAACTACTAGTTTGCTGAAATCTCAGCAAACATTTTTTCACCAAAACTTGATGATACTTGGTGGTAATGATCAGTTCACTAATCCCACTTGACTGCCCAACTTTCACTCTTCTAGGTTCAAGCGTTCGTTTCCAGTAACACTTTGAATTTTTAGGTTTCACTCTGTTTTCTGCTATATAGATAGATGTGTTTGGAATTCTAAATCAAACACGGTTTGTGCTAGTTCCTTGAAACTTGACCAAATGAAGTAGTTCTAAGTTCTATCTCTATGGTTTGTTTCCTCTTGAAGTACCCCATGAGAGACTGGCGAAAAACACTTTCGTTTGAAAGGGGTTGCCAAGCGTCCAAAAAACTACTAGTTTGCTGAAATCTCAGCAAATATTTTTTCACCAAAACTTGATGATACTTGGTGGTAATGATCAGTTCACTAATCCCACTTGGCTGCCCAACTTTCACTCTTCTAGGTTCAAGCGTTCGTTTCCAGTAACACTTTGAATTTTTAGGTTTCACTCTGTTTTCTGCTATATAGATAGATGTGTTTGAAACTCTGAGTCAAACACGGTTTGTGCTAGCTGCGTGAAACTTGACAAAATGAAATAGTTCTAAGTTCTATCTCTATGGTTTGTTTCCTCTTGAAGTACCCCATGCAGAGACTGGCGCAAAACACTTTCGTTTGAAAGGGGTTGCCAAGCTTCCAAAAAACTACTAGTTTGCTGAAATCTCAGCAAACATTTTTTCACCAAATCTTGATGATACTTGGTGGTAATGATCAGTTCCCTAATCTCACTTGGCTGCCCAACTTTCACTGTTCTAGGTTCAAGCGTTCGTTTCCAGTAACACTTTGAATTTTTAGGTTTCACTCTGTTTTCTGCTACATAGATAGCTGTGTTTGGAATTCTAAATCAAACACTGTTTGTGCTAGCTCCTTGAAACTTGACCAAATGAAGTAGTTCTAAGTTCTATCTCTATGGTTTGTTTCCTCTTGAAGTACCCCATGCAGAGACTGGCGAAAAACACTTTCGTTTGAAAGGGGTTGCCAAGCGTCCAAAAAACTACTAGTTTGCTGAAATCTCAGCAAACATTTTTTCACCAGAACTTGATGATACTTGGTGGTAATGATCAGTTCACTAATCCCACTTGGCTGCCCAACTTTCACTCTTCTAGGTTCAAGCGTTCGTTTCCAGTAACATTTTGAATTTTTAGGTTTCACTCTGTTTTCTGCTATATAGATAGATGTGTTTGGAATTCTAAATCAAACACGGTTTGTGCTAGCTCCTTGAAACTTGACCAAATGAAGTAGTTCTAAGTTCTATCTCTATGGTTTGTTTCCTCTTGAAGTACCCCATGCAGACACTGGCGAAAAACACTTTCGTTTGAAAGGGGTTGCCAAGCGTCCAAAAAACTACTAGTTTGCTGAAATCTCAGCAAACATTTTTTCACCAAAACTTGATGATACTTGGTGGTAATGATCAGTTCACTAATCCCACTTGGCTGCACAACTTTCACTCTTCTAGGTTCAAGCGTTCGTTTCCAGTAACACTTTGAATTTTTAGGTTTCACTCTGTTTTCTGCTATATAGATAGATGTGTTTGGAATTCTAAATCAAACACGGTTTGTGCTAGCTCCTTGAAACTTGACCAAATGAAGTAGTTCTAAGTTCTATCTCTATGGTTTGTTTCCTCTTGAAGTACCCCATGCAGACACTGGCGAAAAACACTTTCGTTTGAAAGGGGTTGCCAAGCGTCCAAAAAACTACTAGTTTGCTGAAATCTCAGCAAACATTTTTTCACCAAAACTTGATGATACTTGGTGGTAATGATCAGTTCACTAATCCCACTTGGCTGCCCAACTTTCACTCTTCTAGGTTCAAGCGTTCGTTTCCAGTAACACTTTGAATTTTTAGGTTTCACTCTGTTTTCTGCTATATAGATAGATGTGTTTGAAACTCTGAGTCAAACACGGTTTGTGCTAGCTGCGTGAAACTTGACAAAATGAAATAGTTCTAAGTTCTATCTCTATGGTTTGTTTCCTCTTGAAGTACCCCATGCAGAGACTGGCGCAAAACACTTTCATTTGAAAGGGGTTGCCAAGCTTCCAAAAAACTACTAGTTTGCTAAATCTCAGCAAACATTTTTTTCACCAAATCTTGATGATACTTGGTGGTAATGATCAGTTCACTAATCCCACTTGGCTGCCCAACTTTCACTCTTCTAGGTTCAAGCGTTCGTTTCCAGTAACACTTTGAATTTTTAGGTTTCACTCTGTTTTCTGCTACATAGATAGCTGTGTTTGGAATTCTAAATCAAACACTGTTTGTGCTAGCTGCGTGAAACTTGACCAAATGAAGTAGTTCTATGTTCTATCTCTATGGTTTGTTTCCTCTTGAAGTACCCCATGCAGAGACTGGCGAAAAACACTTTCGTTTGAAAGGGGTTGCCAAGATTCCAAAAAACTACTAGTTTGCTGAAATCTCAGCAAACATTTTTTCACCAAAACTTGATGATACTTGGTGGTAATGATCAGTTCACTAATCCCACTTGGCTGCCCAACTTTCTCTCTTCTAGGTTCAAGCGTTCGTTTCCAGTAACACTTTGAATTTTTAGGTTTCACTCTGTTTTCTGCTATATAGATAGATGTGTTTGAAACTCTGAGTCAAACACGGTTTGTGCTAGCTGCTTGAAAACTTGACCAAATGAAGTAGTTCTAAGTTCTATCTCTATGGTTTGTTTCCTCTTGAAGTACCCCATGCAGAGACTGGCGAAAAACACTTTCGTTTGAAAGGGGTTGCCAAGCGTCCAAAAAACTACTAGTTTGCTGAAATCTCAGCAAACATTTTTTCACCAAAACTTGATGATTACTTGGTGGTAATGATCAGTTCACTAATCCCACTTGACTGCCCAACTTTCACTCTTCTAGGTTCAAGCGTTCGTTTCCAGTAACACTTTGAATTTTTAGGTTTCACTCTGTTTTCTGCTATATAGATAGATGTGTTTTTTGGAATTCTAAATCAAACACGGTTTGTGCTAGTTCCTTGAAACTTGACCAAATGAAGTAGTTCTAAGTTCTATCTCTATGGTTTGTTTCCTCTTGAAGTACCCCATGAGAGACTGGCGAAAAACACTTTCGTTTGAAAGGGGTTGCCAAGCGTCCAAAAAACTACTAGTTTGCTGAAATCTCAGCAAATATTTTTTCACCAAAACTTGATGATACTTGGTGGTAATGATCAGTTCACTAATCCCACTTGGCTGCCCAACTTTCACTCTTCTAGGTTCAAGCGTTCGTTTCCAGTAACACTTTGAATTTTTAGGTTTCACTCTGTTTTCTGCTATATAGATAGATGTGTTTGAAACTCTGAGTCAAACACGGTTTGTGCTAGCTGCGTGAAACTTGACAAAATGAAATAGTTTCTAAGTTCTATCTCTATGGTTTGTTTCCTCTTGAAGTACCCCATGCAGAGACTGGCGCAAAACACTTTCGTTTGAAAGGGGTTGCCAAGCTTCCAAAAAACTACTAGTTTGCTGAAATCTCAGCAAACATTTTTTCACCAAATCTTGATGATACTTGGTGGTAATGATCAGTTCCCTAATCTCACTTGGCTGCCCAACATTCACTGTTCTAGGTTCAAGCGTTCGTTTCCAGTAACACTTTGAATTTTTAGGTTTCACTCTGTTTTCTGCTACATAGATAGCTGTGTTTGGAATTCTAAATCAAACACTGTTTGTGCTAGCTCCTTGAAACTTGACCAAATGAAGTAGTTCTAAGTTCTATCTCTATGGTTTGTTTCCTCTTGAAGTACCCCATGCAGAG
Source organism: Callospermophilus lateralis (assembly GCF_048772815.1). NCBI lineage: Eukaryota > Metazoa > Chordata > Mammalia > Rodentia > Sciuridae > Callospermophilus > Callospermophilus lateralis. Next base: position 20,898 of record NW_027510212.1, on the reverse strand, counting down.
ACTGGCGAAAACACTTTCGTTTGAAAGGGGTTGCCAAGCGTCCAAAAAACTACTAGTTTGCTGAAATCTCAGCAAACATTTTTTCACCAGAACTTGATGATACTTGGTGGTAATGATCAGTTCACTAATCCCACTTGGCTGCCCAACTTTCACTCTTCTAGGTTCAAGCGTTCGTTTCCAGTAACATTTTGAATTTTTAGGTTTCACTCTGTTTTCTGCTATATAGATAGATGTGTTTGGAATTCTAAATCAAACACGGTTTGTGCTAGCTCCTTGAAACTTGACCAAATGAAGTAGTTCTAAGTTCTATCTCTATGGTTTGTTTCCTCTTGAAGTACCCCATGCAGACACTGGCGAAAAACACTTTCGTTTGAAAGGGGTTGCCAAGCGTCCAAAAAACTACTAGTTTGCTGAAATCTCAGCAAACATTTTTTCACCAAAACTTGATGATACTTGGTGGTAATGATCAGTTCACTAATCCCACTTGGCTGCACAACTTTCACTCTTCTAGGTTCAAGCGTTCGTTTCCAGTAACACTTTGAATTTTTAGGTTTCACTCTGTTTTCTGCTATATAGATAGATGTGTTTGGAATTCTAAATCAAACACGGTTTGTGCTAGCTCCTTGAAACTTGACCAAATGAAGTAGTTCTAAGTTCTATCTCTATGGTTTGTTTCCTCTTGAAGTACCCCATGCAGAGACTGGCGAAAAACACTTTCGTTTGAAAGGGGTTGCCAAGCGTCCAAAAAACTACTAGTTTGCTGAAATCTCAGCAAACATTTTTTCACCAAAACTTGATGATACTTGGTGGTAATGATCAGTTCACTAATCCCACTTGGCTGCCCAACTTTCACTCTTCTAGGTTCAAGCGTTCGTTTCCAGTAACACTTTGAATTTTTAGGTTTCACTCTGTTTTCTGCTATATAGATAGGTGTGTTTGAAACTCTGAGTCAAACACGGTTTGTGCTAGCTGCGTGAAACTTGACAAAATGAAATAGTTCTAAGTTCTATCTCTATGGTTTGTTTCCTCTTGAAGTACCCCATGCAGAGACTGGCGCAAAACACTTTCATTTGAAAGGGGTTGCCAAGCTTCCAAAAAACTACTAGTTTGCTGAAATCTCAGCAAACATTTTTTCACCAAATCTTGATGATACTTGGTGGTAATGATCAGTTCACTAATCCCACTTGGCTGCCCAACTTTCACTCTTCTAGGTTCAAGCGTTCGTTTCCAGTAACACTTTGAATTTTTAGGTTTCACTCTGTTTTCTGCTACATAGATAGCTGTGTTTGGAATTCTAAATCAAACACTGTTTGTGCTAGCTGCGTGAAACTTGACCAAATGAAGTAGTTCTATGTTCTATCTCTAAGGTTTGTTTCCTCTTGAAGTACCCCATGCAGAGACTGGCGAAAAACACTTTCGTTTGAAAGGGGTTGCCAAGATTCCAAAAAACTACTAGTTTGCTGAAATCTCAGCAAACATTTTTTCACCAAAACTTGATGATACTTGGTGGTAATGATCAGTTCACTAATCCCACTTGGCTGCCCAACTTTCTCTCTTCTAGGTTCAAGCGTTCGTTTCCAGTAACACTTTGAATTTTTAGGTTTCACTCTGTTTTCTGCTATATAGATAGATGTGTTTGAAACTCTGAGTCAAACACGGTTTGTGCTAGCTGCTTGAAACTTGACCAAATGAAGTAGTTCTAAGTTCTATCTCTATGGTTTGTTTCCTCTTGAAGTACCCCATGCAGAGACTGGCGCAAAACACTTTCGTTTGAAAGGGGTTGCCAAGCTTCCAAAAAACTACTAGTTTGCTGAAATCTCAGCAAACATTTTTTCACCAAATCTTGATCATACTTGGTGGTAATGATCAGTTCACTAATCCCACTTGGCTGCCCAACTTTCACTCTTCTAGGTTCAAGCGTTCGTTTCCAGAAACACTTTGAATTTTTAGGTTTCACTCTGTTTTCTGCTATATAGATAGATGTGTTTGAAACTCTGAGTCAAACACGGTTTGTGCTAGCTGCTTGAAACTTGACCAAATGAAGTAGTTCTAAGTTCTATCTCTATGGTTTGTTTCCTCTTGAAGTACCCCATGCAGAGACTGGCGAAAAACACTTTCGTTTGAAAGGGGTTGCCAAGCGTCCAAAAAACTACTAGTTTGCTGAAATCTCAGCAAACATTTTTTCACCAAAACTTGATGATACTTGGTGGTAATGATCAGTTCACTAATCCCACTTGGCTGCCCAACTTTCACTCTTCTAGGTTCAAGCGTTCGTTTCCAGTAACATTTTGAATTTTTAGGTTTCACTCTGTTTTCTGCTATATAGATACATGTGTTTGGAATTCTAAATCAAACACGGTTTGTGCTAGCTCCTTGAAACTTGACCAAATGAAGTAGTTCTAAGTTCTATCTCTATGGTTTGTTTCCTCTTGAAGTACCCCATGCAGAGACTGGCGAAAAACACTTTCGTTTGAAAGGGGTTGCCAAGCGTCCAAAAAACTACTAGTTTGCTGAAATCTCAGCAAACATTTTTTCACCAAAACTTGATGATACTTGGTGGTAATGATCAGTTCACTAATCCCACTTGACTGCCCAACTTTCACTCTTCTAGGTTCAAGCGTTCGTTTCCAGTAACACTTTGAATTTTTAGGTTTCACTCTGTTTTCTGCTATATAGATAGATGTGTTTGGAATTCTAAATCAAACACGGTTTGTGCTAGTTCCTTGAAACTTGACCAAATGAAGTAGTTCTAAGTTCTATCTCTATGGTTTGTTTCCTCTTGAAGTACCCCATGAGAGACTGGCGAAAAACACTTTCGTTTGAAAGGGGTTGCCAAGCGTCCAAAAAACTACTAGTTTGCTGAAATCTCAGCAAATATTTTTTCACCAAAACTTGATGATACTTGGTGGTAATGATCAGTTCACTAATCCCACTTGGCTGCCCAACTTTCACTCTTCTAGGTTCAAGCGTTCGTTTCCAGTAACACTTTGAATTTTTAGGTTTCACTCTGTTTTCTGCTATATAGATAGATGTGTTTGAAACTCTGAGTCAAACACGGTTTGTGCTAGCTGCGTGAAACTTGACAAAATGAAATAGTTCTAAGTTCAATCTCTATGGTTTGTTTCCTCTTGAAGTACCCCATGCAGAGACTGGCGCAAAACACTTTCGTTTGAAAGGGGTTGCCAAGCTTCCAAAAAACTACTAGTTTGCTGAAATCTCAGCAAACATTTTTTCACCAAATCTTGATCATACTTGGTGGTAATGATCAGTTCACTAATCCCACTTGGCTGCCCAACTTTCACTCTTCTAGGTTCAAGCGTTCGTTTCCAGAAACACTTTGAATTTTTAGGTTTCACTCTGTTTTCTGCTATATAGATAGATGTGTTTGAAACTCTGAGTCAAACACGGTTTGTGCTAGCTGCTTGAAACTTGACCAAATGAAGTAGTTCTAAGTTCTATCTCTATGGTTTGTTTCCTCTTGAAGTACCCCATGCAGAGACTGGCGAAAAACACTTTCGTTTGAAAGGGGTTGCCAAGCGTCCAAAAAACTACTAGTTTGCTGAAATCTCAGCAAACATTTTTTCACCAAAACTTGATGATACTTGGTGGTAATGATCAGTTCACTAATCCCACTTGGCTGCCCAACTTTCACTCTTCTAGGTTCAAGCGTTCGTTTCCAGTAACATTTTGAATTTTTAGGTTTCACTCTGTTTTCTGCTATATAGATAGATGTGTTTGGAATTCTAAATCAAACACGGTTTGTGCTAGCTCCTTGAAACTTGACCAAATGAAGTAGTTCTAAGTTCTATCTCTATGGTTTGTTTCCTCTTGAAGTACCCCATGCAGAGACTGGCGAAAAACACTTTCGTTTGAAAGGGGTTGCCAAGCGTCCAAAAAACTACTAGTTTGCTGAAATCTCAGCAAACATTTTTTCACCAAAACTTGATGATACTTGGTGGTAATGATCAGTTTACTAATCCCACTTGACTGCCCAACTTTCACTCTTCTAGGTTCAAGCGTTCGTTTCCAGTAACACTTTGAATTTTTAGGTTTCACTCTGTTTTCTGCTATATAGATAGATGTGTTTGGAATTCTAAATCAAACACGGTTTGTGCTAGTTCCTTGAAACTTGACCAAATGAAGTAGTTCTAAGTTCTATCTCTATGGTTTGTTTCCTCTTGAAGTACCCCATGAGAGACTGGCGAAAAACACTTTCGTTTGAAAGGGGTTGCCAAGCGTCCAAAAAACTACTAGTTTGCTGAAATCTCAGCAAATATTTTTTCACCAAAACTTGATGATACTTGGTGGTAATGATCAGTTCACTAATCCCACTTGGCTGCCCAACTTTCACTCTTCTAGGTTCAAGCGTTCGTTTCCAGTAACACTTTGAATTTTTAGGTTTCACTCTGTTTTCTGCTATATAGATAGATGTGTTTGAAACTCTGAGTCAAACACGGATTGTGCTAGCTGCGTGAAACTTGACAAAATGAAATAGTTCTAAGTTCAATCTCTATGGTTTGTTTCCTCTTGAAGTACCCCATGCAGAGACTGGCGCAAAACACTTTCGTTTGAAAGGGGTTGCCAAGCTTCCAAAAAACTACTAGTTTGCTGAAATCTCAGCAAACATTTTTTCACCAAATCTTGATCATACTTGGTGGTAATGATCAGTTCACTAATCCCACTTGGCTGCCCAACTTTCACTCTTCTAGGTTCAAGCGTTCGTTTCCAGAAACACTTTGAATTTTTAGGTTTCACTCTGTTTTCTGCTATATAGATAGATGTGTTTGAAACTCTGAGTCAAACACGGTTTGTGCTAGCTGCTTGAAACTTGACCAAATGAAGTAGTTCTAAGTTCTATCTCTATGGTTTGTTTCCTCTTGAAGTACCCCATGCAGAGACTGGCGAAAAACACTTTCGTTTGAAAGGGGTTGCCAAGCGTCCAAAAAACTACTAGTTTGCTGAAATCTCAGCAAACATTTTTTCACCAAAACTTGATGATACTTGGTGGTAATGATCAGTTCACTAATCCCACTTGGCTGCCCAACTTTCACTCTTCTAGGTTCAAGCGTTCGTTTCCAGTAACACTTTGAATTTTTAGGTTTCACTCTGTTTTCTGCTATATAGATAGATGTGTTTGAAACTCTGAGTCAAACACGGTTTGTGCTAGCTGCGTGAAACTTGACAAAATGAAATAGTTCTAAGTTCAATCTCTATGGTTTGTTTCCTCTTGAAGTACCCCATGCAGAGACTGGCGCAAAACACTTTCGTTTGAAAGGGGTTGCCAAGCTTCCAAAAAACTACTAGTTTGCTGAAATCTCAGCAAACATTTTTTCACCAAATCTTGATCATACTTGGTGGTAATGATCAGTTCACTAATCCCACTTGGCTGCCCAACTTTCATTCTTCTAGGTTCAAGCGTTCGTTTCCAGAAACACTTTGAATTTTTAGGTTTCACTCTGTTTTCTGCTATATAGATAGATGTGTTTGAAACTCTGAGTCAAACACGGTTTGTGGTAGCTCCTTGAAACTTGACCAAATGAAGTAGTTCTAAGTTCTATCTCTATGGTTTGTTTCCTCTTGAAGTACCCCATGCAGAGACTGGCGAAAAACACTTTCGTTTGAAAGGGGTTGCCAAGCGTCCAAAAAACTACTAGTTTGCTGAAATCTCAGCAAACATTTTTTCACCAAAACTTGATGATACTTGGTGGTAATGATCAGTTCACTAATCCCACTTGGCTGCCCAACTTTCACTCTTCTAGGTTCAAGCGTTCGTTTCCAGTAACATTTTGAATTTTTAGGTTTCACTCTGTTTTCTGCTATATAGATAGATGTGTTTGGAATTCTAAATCAAACACGGTTTGTGCTAGCTCCTTGAAACTTGACCAAATGAAGTAGTTCTAAGTTCTATCTCTATGGTTTGTTTCCTCTTGAAGTACCCCATGCAGAGACTGGCGAAAAACACTTTCTTTTGAAAGGGGTTGCCAAGCGTCCAAAAAACTACTAGTTTGCTGAAATCTCAGCAAACATTTTTTCACCAAAACTTGATGATACTTGGTGGTAATGATCAGTTCACTAATCCCACTTGGCTGCCCAACTTTCACTCTTCTAGGTTCAAGCGTTCGTTTCCAGTAACATTTTGAATTTTTAGGTTTCACTCTGTTTTCTGCTATATAGATAGATGTGTTTGGAATTCTAAATCAAACACGGTTTGTGCTAGCTCCTTGAAACTTGACCAAATGAAGTAGTTCTAAGTTCTATCTCTATGGTTTGTTTCCTCTTGAAGTACCCCATGCAGAGACTGGCGAAAAACACTTTCGTTTGAAAGGGGTTGCCAAGCGTCCAAAAAACTACTAGTTTGCTGAAATCTCAGCAAACATTTTTTCACCAAAACTTGATGATACTTGGTGGTAATGATCAGTTCACTAATCCCACTTGGCTGCCCAACTTTCACTCTTCTAGGTTCAAGCGTTCGTTTCCAGTAACATTTTGAATTTTTAGGTTTCACTCTGTTTTCTGCTATATAGATAGATGTGTTTGGAATTCTAAATCAAACACGGTTTGTGCTAGCTCCTTGAAACTTGACCAAATGAAGTAGTTCTAAGTTCTATCTCTATGGTTTGTTTCCTCTTGAAGTACCCCATGCAGAGACTGGCGAAAAACACTTTCGTTTGAAAGGGGTTGCCAAGCGTCCAAAAAACTACTAGTTTGCTGAAATCTCAGCAAACATTTTTTCACCAAAACTTGATGATACTTGGTGGTAATGATCAGTTCACTAATCCCACTTGACTGCCCAACTTTCACTCTTCTAGGTTCAAGCGTTCGTTTCCAGTAACACTTTGAATTTTTAGGTTTCACTCTGTTTTCTGCTATATAGATAGATGTGTTTGGAATTCTAAATCAAACACGGTTTGTGCTAGTTCCTTGAAACTTGACCAAATGAAGTAGTTCTAAGTTCTATCTCTATGGTTTGTTTCCTCTTGAAGTACCCCATGAGAGACTGGCGAAAAACACTTTCGTTTGAAAGGGGTTGCCAAGCGTCCAAAAAACTACTAGTTTGCTGAAATCTCAGCAAATATTTTTTCACCAAAACTTGATGATACTTGGTGGTAATGATCAGTTCACTAATCCCACTTGGCTGCCCAACTTTCACTCTTCTAGGTTCAAGCGTTCGTTTCCAGTAACACTTTGAATTTTTAGGTTTCACTCTGTTTTCTGCTATATAGATAGATGTGTTTGAAACTCTGAGTCAAACACGGTTTGTGCTAGCTGCGTGAAACTTGACAAAATGAAATAGTTCTAAGTTCTATCTCTATGGTTTGTTTCCTCTTGAAGTACCCCATGCAGAGACTGGCGCAAAACACTTTCGTTTGAAAGGGGTTGCCAAGCTTCCAAAAAACTACTAGTTTGCTGAAATCTCAGCAAACATTTTTTCACCAAATCTTGATGATACTTGGTGGTAATGATCAGTTCCCTAATCTCACTTGGCTGCCCAACTTTCACTGTTCTAGGTTCAAGCGTTCGTTTCCAGTAACACTTTGAATTTTTAGGTTTCACTCTGTTTTCTGCTACATAGATAGCTGTGTTTGGAATTCTAAATCAAACACTGTTTGTGCTAGCTCCTTGAAACTTGACCAAATGAAGTAGTTCTAAGTTCTATCTCTATGGTTTGTTTCCTCTTGAAGTACCCCATGCAGAGACTGGCGAAAAACACTTTCGTTTGAAAGGGGTTGCCAAGCGTCCAAAAAACTACTAGTTTGCTGAAATCTCAGCAAACATTTTTTCACCAGAACTTGATGATACTTGGTGGTAATGATCAGTTCACTAATCCCACTTGGCTGCCCAACTTTCACTCTTCTAGGTTCAAGCGTTCGTTTCCAGTAACATTTTGAATTTTTAGGTTTCACTCTGTTTTCTGCTATATAGATAGATGTGTTTGGAATTCTAAATCAAACACGGTTTGTGCTAGCTCCTTGAAACTTGACCAAATGAAGTAGTTCTAAGTTCTATCTCTATGGTTTGTTTCCTCTTGAAGTACCCCATGCAGACACTGGCGAAAAACACTTTCGTTTGAAAGGGGTTGCCAAGCGTCCAAAAAACTACTAGTTTGCTGAAATCTCAGCAAACATTTTTTCACCAAAACTTGATGATACTTGGTGGTAATGATCAGTTCACTAATCCTACTTGGCTGCACAACTTTCACTCTTCTAGGTTCAAGCGTTCGTTTCCAGTAACACTTTGAATTTTTAGGTTTCACTCTGTTTTCTGCTATATAGATAGATGTGTTTGGAATTCTAAATCAAACACGGTTTGTGCTAGCTCCTTGAAACTTGACCAAATGAAGTAGTTCTAAGTTCTATCTCTATGGTTTGTTTCCTCTTGAAGTACCCCATGCAGACACTGGCGAAAAACACTTTCGTTTGAAAGGGGTTGCCAAGCGTCCAAAAAACTACTAGTTTGCTGAAATCTCAGCAAACATTTTTTCACCAAAACTTGATGATACTTGGTGGTAATGATCAGTTCACTAATCCCACTTGGCTGCCCAACTTTCACTCTTCTAGGTTCAAGCGTTCGTTTCCAGTAACACTTTGAATTTTTAGGTTTCACTCTGTTTTCTGCTATATAGATAGATGTGTTTGAAACTCTGAGTCAAACACGGTTTGTGCTAGCTGCGTGAAACTTGACAAAATGAAATAGTTCTAAGTTCTATCTCTATGGTTTGTTTCCTCTTGAAGTACCCCATGCAGAGACTGGCGCAAAACACTTTCATTTGAAAGGGGTTGCCAAGCTTCCAAAAAACTACTAGTTTGCTGAAATCTCAGCAAACATTTTTTCACCAAATCTTGATGATACTTGGTGGTAATGATCAGTTCACTAATCCCACTTGGCTGCCCAACTTTCACTCTTCTAGGTTCAAGCGTTCGTTTCCAGTAACACTTTGAATTTTTAGGTTTCACTCTGTTTTCTGCTACATAGATAGCTGTGTTTGGAATTCTAAATCAAACACTGTTTGTGCTAGCTGCGTGAAACTTGACCAAATGAAGTAGTTCTATGTTCTATCTCTATGGTTTGTTTCCTCTTGAAGTACCCCATGCAGAGACTGGCGAAAAACACTTTCGTTTGAAAGGGGTTGCCAAGATTCCAAAAAACTACTAGTTTGCTGAAATCTCAGCAAACATTTTTTCACCAAAACTTGATGATACTTGGTGGTAATGATCAGTTCACTAATCCCACTTGGCTGCCCAACTTTCTCTCTTCTAGGTTCAAGCGTTCGTTTCCAGTAACACTTTGAATTTTTAGGTTTCACTCTGTTTTCTGCTATATAGATAGATGTGTTTGAAACTCTGAGTCAAACACGGTTTGTGCTAGCTGCTTGAAACTTGACCAAATGAAGTAGTTCTAAGTTCTATCTCTATGGTTTGTTTCCTCTTGAAGTACCCCATGCAGAGACTGGCGAAAAACACTTTCGTTTGAAAGGGGTTGCCAAGCGTCCAAAAAACTACTAGTTTGCTGAAATCTCAGCAAACATTTTTTCACCAAAACTTGATGATACTTGGTGGTAATGATCAGTTCACTAATCCCACTTGACTGCCCAACTTTCACTCTTCTAGGTTCAAGCGTTCGTTTCCAGTAACACTTTGAATTTTTAGGTTTCACTCTGTTTTCTGCTATATAGATAGATGTGTTTGGAATTCTAAATCAAACACGGTTTGTGCTAGTTCCTTGAAACTTGACCAAATGAAGTAGTTCTAAGTTCTATCTCTATGGTTTGTTTCCTCTTGAAGTACCCCATGAGAGACTGGCGAAAAACACTTTCGTTTGAAAGGGGTTGCCAAGCGTCCAAAAAACTACTAGTTTGCTGAAATCTCAGCAAATATTTTTTCACCAAAACTTGATGATACTTGGTGGTAATGATCAGTTCACTAATCCCACTTGGCTGCCCAACTTTCACTCTTCTAGGTTCAAGCGTTCGTTTCCAGTAACACTTTGAATTTTTAGGTTTCACTCTGTTTTCTGCTATATAGATAGATGTGTTTGAAACTCTGAGTCAAACACGGTTTGTGCTAGCTGCGTGAAACTTGACAAAATGAAATAGTTCTAAGTTCTATCTCTATGGTTTGTTTCCTCTTGAAGTACCCCATGCAGAGACTGGCGCAAAACACTTTCGTTTGAAAGGGGTTGCCAAGCTTCCAAAAAACTACTAGTTTGCTGAAATCTCAGCAAACATTTTTTCACCAAATCTTGATGATACTTGGTGGTAATGATCAGTTCCCTAATCTCACTTGGCTGCCCAACTTTCACTGTTCTAGGTTCAAGCGTTCGTTTCCAGTAACACTTTGAATTTTTAGGTTTCACTCTGTTTTCTGCTACATAGATAGCTGTGTTTGGAATTCTAAATCAAACACTGTTTGTGCTAGCTCCTTGAAACTTGACCAAATGAAGTAGTTCTAAGTTCTATCTCTATGGTTTGTTTCCTCTTGAAGTACCCCATGCAGAGACTGGCGAAAAACACTTTCGTTTGAAAGGGGTTGCCAAGCGTCCAAAAAACTACTAGTTTGCTGAAATCTCAGCAAACATTTTTTCACCAGAACTTGATGATACTTGGTGGTAATGATCAGTTCACTAATCCCACTTGGCTGCCCAACTTTCACTCTTCTAGGTTCAAGCGTTCGTTTCCAGTAACATTTTGAATTTTTAGGTTTCACTCTGTTTTCTGCTATATAGATAGATGTGTTTGGAATTCTAAATCAAACACGGTTTGTGCTAGCTCCTTGAAACTTGACCAAATGAAGTAGTTCTAAGTTCTATCTCTATGGTTTGTTTCCTCTTGAAGTACCCCATGCAGACACTGGCGAAAAACACTTTCGTTTGAAAGGGGTTGCCAAGCGTCCAAAAAACTACTAGTTTGCTGAAATCTCAGCAAACATTTTTTCACCAAAACTTGATGATACTTGGTGGTAATGATCAGTTCACTAATCCCACTTGGCTGCACAACTTTCACTCTTCTAGGTTCAAGCGTTCGTTTCCAGTAACACTTTGAATTTTTAGGTTTCACTCTGTTTTCTGCTATATAGATAGATGTGTTTGGAATTCTAAATCAAACACGGTTTGTGCTAGCTCCTTGAAACTTGACCAAATGAAGTAGTTCTAAGTTCTATCTCTATGGTTTGTTTCCTCTTGAAGTACCCCATGCAGAGACTGGCGCAAAACACTTTCGTTTGAAAGGGGTTGCCAAGCGTCCAAAAAACTACTAGTTTGCTGAAATCTCAGCAAACATTTTTTCACCAAAACTTGATGATACTTGGTGGTAATGATCAGTTCACTAATCCCACTTGGCTGCCCAACTTTCACTCTTCTAGGTTCAAGCGTTCGTTTCCAGTAACACTTTGAATTTTTAGGTTTCACTCTGTTTTCTGCTATATAGATAGATGTGTTTGAAACTCTGAGTCAAACACGGTTTGTGCTAGCTGCGTGAAACTTGACAAAATGAAATAGTTCTAAGTTCTATCTCTATGGTTTGTTTCCTCTTGAAGTACCCCATGCAGAGACTGGCGCAAAACACTTTCATTTGAAAGGGGTTGCCAAGCTTCCAAAAAACTACTAGTTTGCTGAAATCTCAGCAAACATTTTTTCACCAAATCTTGATGATACTTGGTGGTAATGATCAGTTCACTAATCCCACTTGGCTGCCCAACTTTCACTCTTCTAGGTTCAAGCGTTCGTTTCCAGTAACACTTTGAATTTTTAGGTTTCACTCTGTTTTCTGCTACATAGATAGCTGTGTTTGGAATTCTAAATCAAACACTGTTTGTGCTAGCTGCGTGAAACTTGACCAAATGAAGTAGTTCTATGTTCTATCTCTAAGGTTTGTTTCCTCTTGAAGTACCCCATGCAGAGACTGGCGAAAAACACTTTCGTTTGAAAGGGGTTGCCAAGATTCCAAAAAACTACTAGTTTGCTGAAATCTCAGCAAACATTTTTTCACCAAAACTTGATGATACTTGGTGGTAATGATCAGTTCACTAATCCCACTTGGCTGCCCAACTTTCTCTCTTCTAGGTTCAAGCGTTCGTTTCCAGTAACACTTTGAATTTTTAGGTTTCACTCTGTTTTCTGCTATATAGATAGATGTGTTTGAAACTCTGAGTCAAACACGGTTTGTGCTAGCTGCTTGAAACTTGACCAAATGAAGTAGTTCTAAGTTCTATCTCTATGGTTTGTTTCCTCTTGAAGTACCCCATGCAGAGACTGGCGCAAAACACTTTCGTTTGAAAGGGGTTGCCAAGCTTCCAAAAAACTACTAGTTTGCTGAAATCTCAGCAAACATTTTTTCACCAAATCTTGATCATACTTGGTGGTAATGATCAGTTCACTAATCCCACTTGGCTGCCCAACTTTCACTCTTCTAGGTTCAAGCGTTCGTTTCCAGAAACACTTTGAATTTTTAGGTTTCACTCTGTTTTCTGCTATATAGATAGATGTGTTTGAAACTCTGAGTCAAACACGGTTTGTGCTAGCTGCTTGAAACTTGACCAAATGAAGTAGTTCTAAGTTCTATCTCTATGGTTTGTTTCCTCTTGAAGTACCCCATGCAGAGACTGGCGAAAAACACTTTCGTTTGAAAGGGGTTGCCAAGCGTCCAAAAAACTACTAGTTTGCTGAAATCTCAGCAAACATTTTTTCACCAAAACTTGATGATACTTGGTGGTAATGATCAGTTCACTAATCCCACTTGGCTGCCCAACTTTCACTCTTCTAGGTTCAAGCGTTCGTTTCCAGTAACATTTTGAATTTTTAGGTTTCACTCTGTTTTCTGCTATATAGATACATGTGTTTGGAATTCTAAATCAAACACGGTTTGTGCTAGCTCCTTGAAACTTGACCAAATGAAGTAGTTCTAAGTTCTATCTCTATGGTTTGTTTCCTCTTGAAGTACCCCATGCAGAGACTGGCGAAAAACACTTTCGTTTGAAAGGGGTTGCCAAGCGTCCAAAAAACTACTAGTTTGCTGAAATCTCAGCAAACATTTTTTCACCAAAACTTGATGATACTTGGTGGTAATGATCAGTTCACTAATCCCACTTGACTGCCCAACTTTCACTCTTCTAGGTTCAAGCGTTCGTTTCCAGTAACACTTTGAATTTTTAGGTTTCACTCTGTTTTCTGCTATATAGATAGATGTGTTTGGAATTCTAAATCAAACACGGTTTGTGCTAGTTCCTTGAAACTTGACCAAATGAAGTAGTTCTAAGTTCTATCTCTATGGTTTGTTTCCTCTTGAAGTACCCCATGAGAGACTGGCGAAAAACACTTTCGTTTGAAAGGGGTTGCCAAGCGTCCAAAAAACTACTAGTTTGCTGAAATCTCAGCAAATATTTTTTCACCAAAACTTGATGATACTTGGTGGTAATGATCAGTTCACTAATCCCACTTGGCTGCCCAACTTTCACTCTTCTAGGTTCAAGCGTTCGTTTCCAGTAACACTTTGAATTTTTAGGTTTCACTCTGTTTTCTGCTATATAGATAGATGTGTTTGAAACTCTGAGTCAAACACGGTTTGTGCTAGCTGCGTGAAACTTGACAAAATGAAATAGTTCTAAGTTCAATCTCTATGGTTTGTTTCCTCTTGAAGTACCCCATGCAGAGACTGGCGCAAAACACTTTCGTTTGAAAGGGGTTGCCAAGCTTCCAAAAAACTACTAGTTTGCTGAAATCTCAGCAAACATTTTTTCACCAAATCTTGATCATACTTGGTGGTAATGATCAGTTCACTAATCCCACTTGGCTGCCCAACTTTCACTCTTCTAGGTTCAAGCGTTCGTTTCCAGAAACACTTTGAATTTTTAGGTTTCACTCTGTTTTCTGCTATATAGATAGATGTGTTTGAAACTCTGAGTCAAACACGGTTTGTGCTAGCTGCTTGAAACTTGACCAAATGAAGTAGTTCTAAGTTCTATCTCTATGGTTTGTTTCCTCTTGAAGTACCCCATGCAGAGACTGGCGAAAAACACTTTCGTTTGAAAGGGGTTGCCAAGCGTCCAAAAAACTACTAGTTTGCTGAAATCTCAGCAAACATTTTTTCACCAAAACTTGATGATACTTGGTGGTAATGATCAGTTCACTAATCCCACTTGGCTGCCCAACTTTCACTCTTCTAGGTTCAAGCGTTCGTTTCCAGTAACATTTTGAATTTTTAGGTTTCACTCTGTTTTCTGCTATATAGATAGATGTGTTTGGAATTCTAAATCAAACACGGTTTGTGCTAGCTCCTTGAAACTTGACCAAATGAAGTAGTTCTAAGTTCTATCTCTATGGTTTGTTTCCTCTTGAAGTACCCCATGCAGAGACTGGCGAAAAACACTTTCGTTTGAAAGGGGTTGCCAAGCGTCCAAAAAACTACTAGTTTGCTGAAATCTCAGCAAACATTTTTTCACCAAAACTTGATGATACTTGGTGGTAATGATCAGTTCACTAATCCCACTTGACTGCCCAACTTTCACTCTTCTAGGTTCAAGCGTTCGTTTCCAGTAACACTTTGAATTTTTAGGTTTCACTCTGTTTCTGCTATATAGATAGATGTGTTTGGAATTCTAAATCAAACACGGTTTGTTGCTAGTTCCTTGAAACTTGACCAAATGATGTAGTTCTAAGTTCTATCTCTATGGTTTGTTTCCTCTTGAAGTACCCCATGAGAGACTGGCGAAAACACTTTCGTTTGAAAGGGGTTGCCAAGCGTCCAAAAAACTACTAGTTTGCTGAAATCTCAGCAATATTTTTCACCAAACTTGATGATACTTGGTGGTAATGATCAGTTCACTAATCCCACTTGGCTGCCCAACTTTCACTCTTCTAGGTTCAAGCGTTCGTTTCCAGTAACACTTTGAATTTTTAGGTTTCACTCTGTTTTTCTGCTATATAGATAGATGTGTTTGAAACTCTGAGTCAAACACGGTTTGTGCTAGCTGCGTGAAACTTGACAAAATGAAATAGTTCTAAGTTCAATCTCTATGGTTTGTTTCCTCTTGAAGTACCCATGCAGAGACTGGCGCAAAACACTTTCGTTTGAAAGGGGTTGCCAAGCTTCCAAAAAACTACTAGTTTGCTGAAATCTCAGCAAACATTTTTTCACCCAAATCTTGATCATACTTGGTGGTAATGATCAGTTCACTAATCCCACTTGGCTGCCCAACTTTCACTCTTCTAGGTTTCAAGCGTTCGTTTCCAGAAACACTTTGAATTTTTAGGTTTCACTCTGTTTTCTGCTATATAGATAGATGTGTTTGAAACTCTGAGTCAAACACGGTTTGTGCTAGCTGCTTGAAACTTGACCAAATGAAGTAGTTCTAAGTTCTATCTCTATGGTTTGTTTCCTCTTGAAGTACCCATGCAGAGACTGGCGAAAAACACTTTCGTTTGAAAGGGTTGCCAAGCGTCCAAAAAACTACTAGTTTGCTGAAATCTCAGCAAACATTTTTTCACCAAAACTTGATGATACTTGGTGGTAATGATCAGTTCACTAATCCCACTTGGCTGCCCAACTTTCACTCTTCTAGGTTCAAGCGTTCGTTTCCAGTAACACTTTGAATTTTTAGGTTTCACTCTGTTTTCTGCTATATAGATAGATGTGTTTGAAACTCTGAGTCAAACACGGTTTGTGCTAGCTGCGTGAAACTTGACAAAATGAAATAGTTCTAAGTTCAATCTCTATGGTTTGTTTCCTCTTGAAGTACCCCATGCAGAGACTGGCGCAAAACACTTTCGTTTGAAAGGGGTTGCCAAGCTTCCAAAAAACTACTAGTTTGCTGAAATCTCAGCAAACATTTTTTCACCAAATCTTGATCATACTTGGTGGTAATGATCAGTTCACTATTCCCACTTGGCTGCCCAACTTTCACTCTTCTAGGTTCAAGCGTTCGTTTCCAGAAACACTTTGAATTTTTAGGTTTCACTCTGTTTCTGCTATATAGATAGATGTGTTTGAAACTCTGAGTCAAACACGGTTTGTGGTAGCTCCTTGAAACTTGACCAAATGAAGTAGTTCTAAGTTTCTATCTCTATGGTTTGTTTCCTCTTGAAGTACCCCATGCAGAGACTGGCGAAAAAACACTTTCGTTTGAAAGGGGTTGCCAAGCGTCCAAAAAACTACTAGTTTGCTGAAATCTCAGCAAACATTTTTTTCACCAAAACTTGATGATACTTGGTGGTAATGATCAGTTCACTAATCCCACTTGGCTGCCCAACTTTCACTCTTCTAGGTTCAAGCGTTCGTTCCAGTAACACTTTGAATTTTTAGGTTTCACTCTGTTTTCTGCTATATAGATAGATGTGTTCGAAACTCTGAATCAAACACGGTTTGTGCTAGCTGCGTGAAAACTTGACAAAATGAAGTAGTTCTAAGTTCTATCTCTATGGTTTGTTTTTCCTCTTGAAGTACCCCATGCAGAGACTGGCGAAAAAACACTTTCGTTTGAAAGGGGTTGCCAAGCGTCCAAAAAACTACTAGTTTGCTGAAATCTCAGCAAACATTTTTTCACCAAAACTTGATGATACTTGGTGGTAATGATCAGTTCACTAATCCCACTTGGCTGCCCAACTTTCACTCTTCTAGGTTCAAGCGTTCGTTTCCAGTAACACTTTGAATTTTTAGGTTTCACTCTGTTTTCTGCTATATAGATAGATGTGTTTGAAACTCTGAATCAAACACGGTTTGTGCTAGCTCCTTGAAACTTGACCAAATGAAGTAGTTTTAAGTTCTATCTCTATGGTTTGTTTCCTCTTGAAGTACCCCATGCAGAGACTGGCGAAAAACACTTTCGTTTGAAAGGGTTGCCAAGCGTCCAAAAAACTACTAGTTTGCTGAAATCTCAGCAAACATTTTTTCACCAAAACTTGATGATACTTGGTGGTAATGATCAGTTCACTAATCCCACTTGGCTGCCCAACTTTCACTCTTCTAGGTTCAAGCGTTCGTTTCCAGTAACACTTTGAATTTTTAGGTTTCACTCTGTTTTCTGCTATATAGATAGATGTGTTTGAAACTCTGAGTCAAACACGGTTTGTGCTAGCTGCGTGAAACTTGACAAAATGAAATAGTTCTAAGTTCTATCTCTATGGTTTGTTTCCTCTTGAAGTACCCCATGCAGAGACTGGCGCAAAACACTTTCGTTTGAAAGGGGTTGCCAAGCTTCCAAAAAACTACTAGTTTGCTGAAATCTCAGCAAACATTTTATCACCAAATCTTGATGATACTTGGTGGTAATGATCAGTTCACTAATCTCACTTGGCTGCCCAACTTTCACTCTTCTAGGTTCAAGCGTTCGTTTCCAGTAACACTTTGAATTTTTAGGTTTCACTCTGTTTTCTGCTACATAGATAGCTGTGTTTGGAATTCTAAATCAAACACGGTTTGTGCTAGCTCCTTGAAACTTGACCAAATGAAGTAGTTCTAAGTTCTATATCTATGGTTTGTTTCCTCTTGAAGTACCCCATGCAGAGACTGGCGAAAAACACTTTCGTTTGAAAGGGGTTGCCAAGCGTCCAAAAAACTACTAGTTTGCTGAAATCTCAGCAAACATTTTTTCACCAAAACTTGATGATACTTGGTGGTAATGATCAGTTCACTAATCCCACTTGTCTGCCCAACTTTCTCTCTTCTAGGTTCAAGCGTTCGTTTCCAGTAACACTTTGAATTTTTAGGTTTCACTCTGTTTTCTGCTATATAGATAGATGTGTTTGAAACTCTGAATCAAACACGGTTTGTGCTAGCTCTTTGAAACTTGACCAAATGAAGTAGTTCTAAGTTCTATCTCTATGGTTTGTTTCCTCTTGAAGTACCCCATGCAGAGACTGGCGAAAAACACTTTCGTTTGAAAGGGGTTGCCAAGCGTCCAAAAAACTACTAGTTTGCTGAAATCTCAGCAAACATTTTTCACCAAAACTTGATGATGCTTGGTGGTAATGATCAGTTCACTAATCCCACTTGGCTGCCCAACTTTCACTCTTCTAGGTTCAAGCGTTCGTTTCCATTAACATTTTGAATTTTTAGGTTTCACTCTGTTTTCTGCTATATAGATAGATGTGTTTGGAATTCTAAATCAAACACGGTTTGTGCTAGCTCCTTGAAACTTGACCAAATGAAGTAGTTTTAAGTTCTATCTCTATGGTTTGTTTCCTCTTGAAGTACCCCATGCAGAGACTGGCGAAAAAACACTTTCGTTTGAAAGGGGTTGCCAAGCGTCCAAAAAACTACTAGTTTGCTGAAATCTCAGCAAACATTTTTTCACCAAAACTTGATGATACTTGGTGGTAATGATCAGTTCACTAATCCCACTTGGCTGCCCAACTTTCACTCTTCTAGGTTCAAGCGTTCGTTTCCAGTAACACTTTGAATTTTTAGGTTTCACTCTGTTTTTCTGCTATATAGATAGATGTGTTTGAAACTCTGAATCAAACACGGTTTGTGCTAGCTCCTTGAAACTTGACCAAATGAAGTAGTTTTAAGTTCTATCTCTATGGTTTGTTTCCTCTTGAAGTACCCCATGCAGAGACTGGCGAAAAACACTTTCGTTTGAAAGGGGTTGCCAAGCGTCCAAAAAACTACTAGTTTGCTGAAATCTCAGCAAACATTTTTTCACCAAAACTTGATGATACTTGGTGGTAATGATCAGTTCACTAATCCCACTTGGCTGCCCAACTTTCACTCTTCTAGGTTCAAGCGTTCGTTTCCAGTAACACTTTGAATTTTTAGGTTTCACTCTGTTTTCTGCTATATAGATAGATGTGTTTGAAACTCTGAATCAAACACGGTTTGTGCTAGCTGCGTGAAAACTTGACAAAATGAAGTAGTTCTAAGTTCTATCTCTATGGTTTGTTTCCTCTTGAAGTACCCCATGCAGAGACTGGCGAAAAACACTTTCGTTTGAAAGGGGTTGCCAAGCTTCCAAAAAACTACTAGTTTGCTGAAATCTCAGCAAACATTTTTTCACCAAAACTTGATGATACTTGGTGGTAATGATCAGTTCACTAATTCCACTTGGCTGCCCAACTTTCACTCTTCTAGGTTCAAGCGTTCGTTTCCAGTAACACTTTGAATTTTTAGGTTTCACTCTGTTTTCTGGCTATATAGATAGATGTGTTTGGAATTCTAAATCAAACACGGTTTGTGCTAGCTCCTTGAAACTTGACCAAATGAAGTAGTTCTAAGTTCTATCTCTATGGTTTGTTTCCTCTTGAAGTACCCCATGCAGAGACTGGCGAAAAACACTTTCGTTTGAAAGGGGTTGCCAAGCGTCCAAAAAACTACTAGTTTGCTGAAAATCTCAGCAAACATTTTTTCACCAAAACTTGATGATACTTGGTGGTAATGATCAGTTCACTAATCCCACTTGGCTGCCCAACTTTCACTCTTCTAGGTTCAAGCGTTCGTTTCCAGTAACATTTTGAATTTTTAGGTTTCACTCTGTTTTCTGCTATATAGATAGATGTGTTTGGAATTCTAAATCAAACACGGTTTGTGCTAGCTCCTTGAAACTTGACCCAAATGAAGTAGTTCTAAGTTCTATCTCTATGGTTTGTTTCCTCTTGAAGTACCCCATGCAGAGACTGGCGAAAAACACTTTCGTTTTGAAAGGGGTTGCCAAGCGTCCAAAAAACTACTAGTTTGCTGAAATCTCAGCAAACATTTTTCACCAAAACTTGATGATACTTGGTGGTAATGATCAGTTCACTAATCCCACTTGGCTGCCCAACTTTCACTCTTCTAGGTTCAAGCGTTCGTTTCCAGTAACACTTTTGAATTTTTAGGTTTCACTCTGTTTTCTGCTATATCGATAGATGTGTTTGAAACTCTGAATCAAACACGGTTTGTGCTAGCTGCGTGAAACTTGACAAAATGAAGTAGTTCTAAGTTCTATCTCTATGGTTTGTTTCCTCTTGAAGTACCCCATGCAGAGACTGGCGCAAAACACTTTCGTTTGAAAGGGGTTGCCAAGCGTCCAAAAAACTACTAGTTTGCTGAAATCTCAGCAAACATTTTTTTCACCAAAACTTGATGATACTTGGTGGTAATGATCAGTTCACTAATCCCACTTGGCTGCCCAACTTTCACTCTTCTAGGTTCAAGCGTTCGTTTCCAGTAACACTTTGAATTTTTAGGTTTCACTCTGTTTTCTGCTATATAGATAGATGTGTTTGAAACTCTGAGTCAAACACGGTTTGTGCTAGGCTGCTTGAAACTTGACCAAATGAAGTAGTTCTAAGTTCTATCTCTATGGTTTGTTTCCTCTTGAAGTACCCCATGCAGAGACTGGCGAAAAACACTTTCGTTTGAAAAGGGGTTGCCAAGCGTCCAAAAAACTACTAGTTTGCTGAAATCTCAGCAAACATTTTTTCACCAAAACTTGATGATACTTGGTGGTAATGATCAGTTCACTAATCCCACTTGGCTGCCCAACTTTCACTCTTCTAGGTTCAAGCGTTCGTTTCCAGAAAACACTTTGAATTTTAGGTTTCACTCTGTTTTCTGCTATATAGATAGATGTGTTTGAAACTCTGAGTCAAACACGGTTTGTGCTAGCTGCTTGAAAACTTGACCAAATGAAGTAGTTCTAAGTTCTATCTCTATGGTTTGTTTCCTCTTGAAGTACCCCATGCAGAGACTGGCGAAAAACACTTTCGTTTGAAAGGGGTTGCCAAGCGTCCAAAAAACTACTAGTTTTGCTGAAATCTCAGCAAACATTTTTTCACCAAAAACTTGATGATACTTGGTGGTAATGATCAGTTCACTAATCCCACTTGGCTGCCCAACTTTCACTCTTCTAGGTTCAAGCGTTCGTTTTCCAGTAACATTTTGAATTTTTAGGTTTCACTACTGTTTTCTGCTATATAGATACATGTGTTTGG
>NW_027510211.1:0-35552 GCF_048772815.1 Callospermophilus lateralis | reverse complement strand
CTAAATCCAACATGGTTTGTAGTAGCTCTTTGAAACTTGATAAAATAAAAAAGTTCTCATTTTTTTCTCTATGGTTTGTTTCCTCTTCAAGTAGTCCTAGCCACAGACTTTGGAAAGCACTTTCACTAAGATGGGTTGTTAAGCTTCTAAGAAATAACGAGTTTCCAAAATACCATCAAATATTTTTTCACCCAATCTTGATGATACTTGGTTGTAATGATCAGTATAAAAATCCCACTTGTCTCACCAAATTTTGTTCTTCTAGGTTTATGCGTTCGTCTACATTAGCAGTTTTTATAGTTAGGTTTCACTCTGTTCTCTAATATATAGATAGATGAATTTGGAACTGTAGCTCTTTGTAACTTGACAAAAAACGAGTTCTCAGTTTTGTATGTATGGTTTGTTTCCTCTTCAACTAGCCCTAGGCACAGACTGTGGAAAAGCACTTTCATTGAGAGGGGTTGCCAAGCTTCTAAGAAATAACGAGTTTCCGAAATCCCAGCAAATATTTTTTCACCCAATCTTGATGATACTTGGTGGTAATGATTAGTACACAAATCCCCACTTGGCTCACCAAATTTTGTTCTTGTAGGTTGAAGCGTTCATCTACAATAGCAGTTTTTATATTTAGGTTTCCCTCTGTTCTCTCCTATATAGATTGATGAATTTGGAACTCTAAATCCAACATGGTTTATAGTAGCTCTTTGAAACTTGACAAAATAAAGGAGTTCTCAGTTTTTTCTCTACGGATTGTTTAATCTTCAAGTAGCCCTAGGCACACACTGTGGAAAAGCACTTTCATTGAGAGGGGTTGCCAAGCTTCTAAGAAATAACGAGTTTCCGAATTACCAGCAAATATTTTTTTAACCAATCTTGATGATACTTGTGGCTAATGATCAGTACACAAATCCCAATTGGCTCACCAAATTTTGTTTTTCTTATTTGAAGCGTTCGTCTACAATAGTAGTTTTTATATCTAGGTTTCACTCTGTTCTCTCCTATATACATAGATGAATTTGGAACTCAAAATCCAACATGGTTTGTAGTAGCTCTTTGAAACTTGACAAAATAAAGGTTTTCTCAGTTTTGTCTCTATGGTTTGTTTCCTCTTCAAGAAGCCCTAGGCACACACTGTGGAAAACCACTTTCATTGAGAGGGGTTGACATGCTTCTAAAAATAAAGAGTTTCCGAAATACCAGCAAATATTTTTTCACCCAATCTTGATGATACTTGGTGGTAATGATCAGTACACAAATCCCCTTGGCTCACCAAATTTTGTTCTTCTAGTTTTAAGCATTCGTCTACAGTAGCAGTTTTTATATTTAGGTTTTCCTCTGTTCTCTCCTATATAGATAGATGTATTTGGAACTCTAAATCCAACATGGTTTGTAGTAGCTCTTTGAAACTTGACAAAATAAAGGAGTTCTCAGTTTTGCCTCTATGGTTTGTTTCCTCTTCAAGTAGCCCTAGGCACAGACTCTGGAAAAGCTCTTTCATTGAGGGGGTTGCCAAGCTTCTAAGAAATAACGAGTTTCCGAAATACCAGCAAATTTTTTTTCACCCAATCTTGATGATACTTGGTGGTAATGATCAGTCCAGAAATCCCAATTGGCTCACCAAATTTTGTTCTTCTAGGTTGAAGCGTTCGTCTACAGTAGCAGTTTTTATATTTAGGTTTCCCTCTGTTCTCTCCTATATAGATTGATGAATTCTGAACTCTAAATCCAACATGGTTTATAGTAGCTCTTTGAAACTTGACAAAATAAAGGAGTTCTCAGTTTTGTCTCTATGGTTTGTTTCCTCTTCAAGTAGCACTAGGCACAGACTGTGGAAAGCACTTTCATTGAGATGGGTTGCCAAGCTTCTAAGAAATAACGAGTTTCCGAAATACCAGCAAATATTTATTCACCCAATCTTGATGACACTTGGTGGTAATGATCAGTACACAAATCCCACTTGGCTCACCAAATTTTGTTCTCCTAGGTTGAAGAGTTCATCAAAGTAGCAGTTTTTATATTTAGGTTTCCCTCTGTACTCTCCTGTATAGATAGATGAATTTGGAACACTAAATCCAACATGGTTTGTAGTAGCTCTTTGAAACTTGACAAAATAAAGGAGTTCTCAGTTTTGTCTCTATGGATTGTTTCCTCTTCAAGTAGCCCTAGGCACCGACTGTGGAAAAGCACTTTCATTGAGAGGGGTTGCCAAGCTTCTAAGAAATAACGAGTTTCCGAAATACCAGCAAATATTTTTTCAACCAATATTCATGATACTTGTTGCTAATAATCAGTACACAAATCCCACTTGGCTCACCAAAATTTGTTCTTCTAGGTTGAAGCGTTCGTCTACAGTAGCAGTTTTTATATCTAGGTTTCCCTCTGTTCTCTCCTATATAGATAGATGAATTTGGAACTCTAAATCCAACATGGTTTGTAGTAGCTCTTTGAAACTTGACAAAATAAATGTTTTCTCAGATTTGTCTCTATGGTTGGTTTCCTCTTCAAGTAGCCCTAGGCACAGACTGTGGAAAAGCACTTTCATTGAGAGGGGTTGCCAAGCTTCTAAGAAATAACGAGTTTCCGAAATACCAGCAATTTTTTTTTCACCCAATCTTGATGATACCTGTTGATAATGATCAGTACACAAATCCAACTTGGCTCACCAAATTTTGTTCTTCTAGGTTGAAGCGTTCGTCTACAGTAGCAGTTTTTATATCTAGCTTTTTTTCTGTTCTCTCCTATATAGATAGATGAATTTGGAACTCTAAATCCAACATGGTTTGTAGTAGCTCTTTGAAACTTGACAAAATAAAGGTTTTCTCAGTTTTGTCTCTATGGTTTGTTTCCTCTTCAAGAAGCCCTAGGTACACACTGTGGAAAAGCACTTTCATTGAGAGGGGTTGACATGCTTCTAAAAATAAAGAGTTTCCGAAATACCAGCAAATATTTTTTCACCCAATCTTGATGATACTTGGTGGTAATGATCAGTACACAAATCCCCTTGGCTCACCAAATTTTGTTCTTCTAGTTTTAAGCATTCGTCTACAGTAGCAGTTTTTATATTTAGGTTTTCCTCTGTTCTCTCCTATATAGATAGATGAATTTGGAACTCTAAATCCAACATGGTTTGTAGTAGCTCTTTGAAACTTGACAAAATAAAGGAATTCTCAGTTTTGTCTCTATGGTTTATTTCTTCTTCAAGTAGCCCTAGGCACAGACTGTGGAAAGCACTTTCATTGAGATGGGTTGGGAAGCTTCTAAGAAATAACAAGTTTCCAAAATACCAGCAAATATTTTTTCACCCAATCTTGATGATACTTGGTGGTAATGATCAGTACACAAATCCTACTTGGCTCACCAAATTTTGTTCTTCTAGGTTGAAGCGTTCGTCTACAATAGCAGTTTTTATATTTAGGTTTCCCTCTGTTCTCTGTTATAGAGATAGATAAATTTGGAACTCTAAATAAATCATGGTTTATAGTAGCTCTTTGAAACCTGACAAAATAAAGGAGTTCTCAGTTTTGTCTCTATGGTTTGTTTCCTCTTCAAGTAGCCCTAGGCACAGACTCTGGAAAAGCTCTTTCATTGAGGGGGGTTGCCAAGCTTCTAAGAAATAACGAGTTTCCGAAATACCAGCAAATTTTTTTTCACCCAATCTTGATGATACATGGTGGTAATGATCAGTCCACAAATCCCAATTGGCTCACCAAATTTTGTTCTTCTAGGTTGAAGCGTTCGTCTACAGTAGCAGTTTTTATATTTAGGTTTCACTCTGTTCTCTCATATATAGATATATGAATTTGGAACTCTAAATCCAACATGGTTTGTATTAGCTCTTTGAAACTTGACAAAATAAAGGAGTTCTCAGTTTTGTCTCTATGGTTTGTTTCCTCTTCAAGTAGCCCTAGTCACAGACGGCGGAAAAGCACTTTCATTGAGAGGGGTTGCCAAGCTTCTAAGAAATAACGAGTTTCCGAAATACCAGCAAATATTTTTTCACCCAATCTTGATGATACTTGGTGGTAATGATCAGTACACAAATCCCACTTGGCTCACCAAATTTTGTTCTTCTAGGTTGAAGCGTTCGTCTACAGTAGCAGTTTTATATTTAGGTTTCCCTCTGTTCTCTCCTGAATAGATAGATGAATTTGGAACTCTAATTCCAACATGGTTTGTAGTAGGTGTTTGAAACTTGACAAAATAATGGAGTTCTCAGTTTTGTCTCTATGGTTTGTTTCCTCTTCAACTAGCCCTCGGCACAGACTGTGGAAAAGCACTTTCATTGAGAGGGGTTGCCAAGCTTCTAAGAAATAACGAGTTTCCGAAATACCAGCAAATATTTTTTCAGCCAATCTTGATGATACTTGTTGCTGATGATCAGTACACAAATCCCACTTGGCTCACCAAATTTTGTTCTGCTAAGTAGAAGCGTTCGTCTACAGTAGCAGTTTTTATATTTAGGTTTCCATCTGTTCTCTCCTATATAGATAGATGAAGTTGGAATTCTAAATCCAACATGGTTTGTAGTAGCTCTTTGAAACTTGATAAAATAAAAAGTTCTAGTTTTGTCCCTATGGTTTGTTTCCTCTTCAACTAGCCCTAGGCACAGACTGTGGAAAAGCACTTTCATTGAGAGGGGTTGCCAAGCTTCTAAGAAATAACGAGTTTCCGAAATACCAGCAAATATTTTTTCACCCAATCTTGATGATTCTTAGTGGTAATGATCAGTACACAAATCCCACTTTGCTCACCAAATTTTGTTCTTCTAGGTTGAAGTGTTCGTATACAATAGCAGTTTTTATATTTAGGTTTCCCTCTGTTCTCTCCTATATAGATTGATGAATTCTGAACTCTAAATCCAACATGGTTTATAGTAGCTCTCTGAAACTTGACAAAATAAAGGAGTTCTCAGTTTTGTCTCTATGGTTTGTTTCCTCTTCAAGTAGCACTAGGCACAGACTGTGGAAAGCACTTTCATTGAGATGGGTTGCCAAGCTTCTAAGAAATAACGAGTTTCCAAAATACCAGCAAATATTTTTTCACCCAATCTTGATGACACTTGGTGGTAATGATCAGTACACAAATCCCACTTGGCTCACCAAATTTTGTTCTCCTAGGTTGAAGAGTTCATCAAAGTAGCAGTTTTTATATTTAGGTTTCCCTCTGTACACTCCTGTATAGATAGATGAAT
Organism: Callospermophilus lateralis; assembly: GCF_048772815.1. NCBI lineage: Eukaryota > Metazoa > Chordata > Mammalia > Rodentia > Sciuridae > Callospermophilus > Callospermophilus lateralis. The sequence goes on along the minus strand of NW_027510211.1, from coordinate 30,361 downwards.
TTGGAACACTAAATCCAACATGGTTTGTAGTAGCTCTTTGAAACTTGACAAAATAAAGGAGTTCTCAGTTTTGTCTCTATGGATTGTTTCCGCTTCAAGTAGCCCTAGGCACCGACTGTGGAAAAGCACTTTCATTGAGAGGGGTTGCCAAGCTTCTAAGAAATAACGAGTTTCCGAAATCCCAGCAAATATTTTTTCAACCAATATTCATGATACTTGTTGCTAATAATCAGTACACAAATCCCACTTGGCTCACCAAAATTTGTTCTTCTAGGTTGAAGCGTTCGTCTACAGTAGCAGTTTTTATATCTAGGTTTCCCTCTGTTCTCTCCTATATAGATAGATGAATTTGGAACTCTAAATCTAACATGGTTTGTAGTAGCTCTTTGAAACTTGACAAAATAAAGGTTTTCTCAGATTTGTCTCTATGGTTGGTTTCCTCTTCAAGTAGCCCTAGGCACAGACTGTGGAAAAGCACTTTCATTGAGAGGGGTTGCCAAGCTTCTAAGAAATAACGAGTTTCCGAAATACCAGCAATTTTTTTTTCACCCAATCTTGATGATACCTGTTGCTAATGAACAGTACACAAATCCCACTTGGCTCACTAAATTTTGTTCTTCTAGGTTGAAGCGTTCGTCTACAGTAGCAGTTTTTATATCTAGCTTTCCCTCTGTTCTCTCCTATATAGATAGATGAATTGGGAAATCTAAATCCAACATGGTTTGTAGTAGCTCTTTGAAAATTGACCAAGTAAAGGAGTTCTCAGTTTTGTCTCTATGGTTTGTTTCCTCTTCAAGTAGCCCTTGGCACAAACTGTGGAAAAGCACATTCATAGAGAGGGGTTGCCAAGCTTCTAAGAAATTACGAGTTTCCGAAGTACCAGCAAATACTTTTTCACCCAATCTTGATGATACTTGGTGGTAATGATCAGTACACAAATCCCACTTTGCTCACAAAATTTTGTTCTTCTAGGTTAAAGCATTCGTCTACAGTAGCAGTTTTTATATTTAGGTTTCCCACTGTTCTCTCCTATTTAGATAGATGAATGTGGAACTCTAAATCCAACATGGTTTTTAGTAGCTCTTTGAAACTTGACAAAATATAGGAGTTCTCAGTTTTGTCTCTATGATTTGTTTCCTCTTCATGTAGCCCTAGGCACAGACTGTGGAAAAGCACTTTCATTGAGAGGGGTTGCCAAGCTTCTAAGAAATAACGAGTTTCTGAAATACCAGCAAATATTTTTTCAGCCAATCTTGATGATACTTGTGGCTGATGATCAGTACACAAATCCCACTTGGCTCACCAAATTTTGTTCTTCTAGGTTGAAGCGTTCGTCTACAGTAGCAGTTTTTAAATTTAGGTTGCCCTCTGTTCTCTCCTGTATAGATAGATTAATTAGGAACTCTAAATACAACATGATTTGTACTAGCTCTTTGAAACATGACAAAATAAAGGAGTTCTCAGTTTTGTCTCTATGGATTGTTTCCTCTTCAAGTAGCCCTAGGCACACACTGTGAAAAAGCACTTTCATTGAGAGGGGTTGCCAAGCTTCTAAGAAATAACGTGTTTCCGAAATACAAGCAAATATTTTTTCACCCAATCTTGATGATACTTGTTGCTAATGATCAGTACACAAATCCCACTTGGCTCACCAAATTTTTTTTTCTAGGTTGAAGCGTTCGTCTACAGTAGTAGTTTTTATATTTAGGTTTCACTCTGTTCTCTCCTATATAGATAGATGAATTTGGAACTCTAAATCCAACATGGCTTGTAGTAGCTCTTTTAAACTTGACAAAATAAAGGTTTTCTCAGATTTGTCTCTATGGTTTGTTTCCTCTTCAAGTGGCCCTAGGCACAGACTGTGGAAAGCACTTTCATTGAGATGGGTTGCCAAGCTTCTAAGAAATAACGAATTTCCAAAATACCAGCAAATATTTTTTCACCCAATTTTGATGATACTTGGTGGTAATGATCAGTACACAAATCCCACTTGGCTCACCAAATTTTGTTCTTCTAGGTTGAAGCGTTCGTGTACAATAGCAGTTTTTATATTTAGGTTTCCCTCTGTTCTCTCCTATAGAGATAGATAAATTTGGAACTCTAAATAAAACATGGTTTATAGTAGCTCTTTGAACCTTGACAAAATAAAGGAGTTCTCAGTTTTGTCTCTATGATTTGTTTCCTCTTCAAGTAGCCCTAGGCACAGACTGTGGAAAAGCACTTTCATTGATAGGGGTTGCCAAGCTTCTAAGAAATAACGAGTTTCCGAAATACCAGCAAATTTTTTTTCACCCAATCTTGATGATACTTGGTGGTAATGATCAGTACACAAATCCCAATTGGCTCACCAAGTTTTGTTCTTCTAGGTTGAAGCGTTCGTCTACAGTAGCAGTTTTTATATTTAGGTTTCACTCTGTTCTCTCATATATAGATAGATGAATTTGGAACTCTAAATCCAACATGGTTTATAGTAGCTCTTTGAAACTTGACAAAATAAAGGAGTTCTCAGTTTTGTCTCTATGCTTTGTTTCCTCTTCAAGTAGGACTAGGCACAGACTGTGGAAAGCACTTTCAGTGAGATGGGTTGCCAAGCTTCTAAGAAATAATGAGTTTCCAAAATACCAGGAAATATTTTTTCACCCTATCTTGATGATACTTGGTGGTAATGATCAGTACACAAATCCCACTTGGCTCACAAAATTTTGTTCTTCTAGGTTGAAGCGTTCGTCCACAATAGCAGTTTTTATACTTACGTTTCCCTCTGTTCTCTCCTATATAGATTGATGAATTTGGAACTCTAAATCCAACATGGATTGTAGTAGCTCTTTGAAACTTGTCAAAATAAAGGAGTTCTCAGTTTTGTCTCTATGGTTAGTTTCCTCTTCAAGTAGCCCAGGGACAGACTGTGGAAAAGCACTTTCATTGAGAGGGGTTGACAAGCTTCTAAGAAATAACGAGTTTCTGATATACCTGCAAAAATTTTTTCACCCAATCTTGATGATACTTGGTGGCAATGATCAGTACACAAATCCCACTTGGCTCACCAAATTTTGTTCTTCTATGTTGAAGCGTTCGTCTACAGTAGCAGTTTTTACATTTAGGTTGCCCTCTGTTCTCTCCTGTATAGATAGATTAATTAGGAACTCTAAATACAACATGGTTTGTAGTAGCTCTTTGAAACATGACAAAATAAAGGAGTTCTCAGTTTTGTCTCTATGGATTGTTTCCTCTTCAAGTAGCCCTAGGCACAGACTGTGGAAAGCACTTTCATTGAGATGGGTTGCCAAGCTTCTAAGAAATAACGAATTTCCAAAATACCAGCAAATATTTTTTCACCCAATTTTGATGATACTTGGTGGTAATGATCAGTACACAAATCCCACTTGGCTCACCAAATTTTGTTCTTCTAGGTTGAAGCGTTTGTCTACAGTAGCAGTTTTTATATTTAGGTTTCTCTCTGTTCTCTCCTATATAGATAGATGAATTTGGAACTCTAAATCCAACATGGTTTGTAGTAGCTCTTTGAAACTTGACAAAATAAAGGTTTTCTCAGATTTGTCTCTATGGTTTGTTTCCTCTTCAAGTAGCCCTAGGCACAGACTGTGGAAAAGCACTTTCATTGAGAGGGGTTGCCAAGCTTCTAAGAAATAACGAGTTTCAGAAATACCAGCAAATATTTTTTCACCCAATCTTGATGATACTTGTTGCTAATGATCAGTACACAAATCCCACTTGGCTCACCAAATTTTGTTCTTCTAGGTTGAAGCGTTCTTCTACAGTAGCAGTTTTTATATTTAGGTTTCCCTCTGTTCTCTCCTATATAGATGTATGAATTTAGAACTCTAAATCCAACATGGTTTGTAGTAGCTCTTTGAAACTTGACAAAAAAAAGGAGTTCTCCGTTTTGTCTCTATGGATTGTTTCCTCTTCAATTAGCCCTAGACACACACTGTGGAAAAGCACTTTCATTGAGAGGGGTTGCCAAGCTTCTACGAAATAACGAGTTTCCGAAATACCAGCAAATATTTATCCACCCAATCTTGATGATACTTGTTGCTAATGATCAGTACACAAATCCACTTGGCTCACCAAATTTTGTTCTTCTAGGTTGAAGCGTTCGTCTACAGTAGCAGTTTTGATATTTAGGTTTCCCTCTGTTTTCTCCTATATAGATAGATGAATTTGGAACTCTAAATCAAACATGGTTTGTAGTAGCTCTTTGAAACTTGACAAAATAAAGGAGTTCTCAGTTTTGTCTCTATGGTTTGTTTCCTCTTCAAGAGGCCTAGGCAGAGACTGTGGCAGCATTTTCATTGAGATGGGTTGCCAAGCTTCTAAGAAATAAGGAGTTTAGAAAATACCAGCAAATATTTCTTCACCCAATCTTGATGATACTTGGTGGAAATGATCAGTACACAAATCCCACTTGGCTCACCAAATTTTGTTCTTCTAGGTTGAAGTGTTCGTCTACAGCAGCAGTTTTTATATTTAGGTTTCCCTCTGTTCTTTTCCTACATAGATAGATTAATTTGGAATCTAAATCCAACATGGATTGTAGTAGCTCTATGAAACTTGACAAAATAAAGGGGTTCTCAGTTTTTTCTTTATTGTTTGTTTCCTCTTCAAGTAGCCCTAGGCACACACTGTGGAAAATCACTTTCATTGAGAGGGGTTGCCAAGCTTCTAAGAAATAACTAGTTTCCGAAATACCAGCAAATATTTTTTCACCCAATCTTGATGATATTTGATGGTAATGATCAGTACACAAATCCCACTTTTCTCACCAAATTTTGTTCTTCTAGGTTGAAGCGTTCGTCTACAGTAGCAGTTTTTATATTTAGGTTTCCCTCTGTTCTCTCCTATATAGATAGATGAATTTGGAACTCTAAATCCAACATGGTTTGTAGTAGCTCTTTGAAACTTGACAAAATAAAGGAGTTCTCAGTTTTGTCTCTATGGTTTGTTTCCTCTTCAAGTCGCCCTAGGCACAGACTGTGGAAAGCACTTTCATTGAGATGGGTTGCCAAGCTTCTAAGAAATAACGAGTTTCCGAAATACCAGGAAATATTTTTTCACCCATCTTGAAGATACTTGGTGGTAATGATGAGTACACACATCCTACTTGGCTCACCAAATTTTGTTCTTCTAGGTTGAAGCGTTCGTCTAGAGTAGCAGTTTTTATATTTAGGTTTCCCTCTGTTCTCTCCTATTTAGATAGATGAATTTGGAACTCTAAATCCAACATGGTTTTTAGTAGGTCTTTGAAACTTGAAAAAATAAAGGAGTTCTCAGTTATGTCTTTATGGTTTGTTTCCTCTTCAAGTAGCCCTAGGCACACACTGTGGAAAAGCACTTTCATTGAGAGGGGTTGCCAGGCTTCTAAGAAATAACAAGTTTCCGAAATAGCAGCAAATATTTTTTCACCCAATCTTGATGATACTTGTTGCTAATGATCAGTACAAAATTCCCACTTGGCTCACCAAATTTTGTTCTTCTAGGTTGAAGCGTTCGTCTACAGTAGCAGTTTTTATATTTAGGTTTCCCTCTGTTCTCTCCTATTTAGATAGATGAATTTGGAACTCTAAATCCAACATGGTTTTTAGTAGCTCTTTGAAACTTGACAAAATAAAGGAGTTCTCAGTTTTGTCTCTATGGTTTGTTTCCTCTTCAAGTAGCCCTAGGCACAGACTGCGGAAAAGCACTTTCATTGAGAGGGGTTGCCAAGCTTCTAAGAAATAACGAGTTTCCAAAATACCAGCAAATATTTTTTCACCCAATCTTGATGATACTTGTTGCTAATGATCAGTACACAAATCCCACTTGGCTCACCAAATTTTGTTCTTCTAGGTTGAAGCGTTCGTCTACAGTAGCAGTTTTGATATTTAGGATTCCCTCTGTTCTCTCCTATATAGATAGATGAATTTGGAACTCTAAATCCAATATGGTTTGTAGTAGCTTTTGAAACTTGACAAAATAAAGGAGTTCTCAGTTTTGTCTCTATGGATTGTTTCCTCTTCAAGTAGCCATAGGCACACACTGTGGAAAAGCACTTTCATTGAGAGGGGTTGCCAAGCTTCTAAGAAATAACGAGTTTCAGAAATACCAGCAAATATTTTTTCACCCAATCTTGATGATACTTGTTGCTAATGATCAGTACACAAATCCCACTTGGCTCACCAAATTTTGTTCTTCTAGGTTGAAGCGTTCGTCTACAGTAGCAGTTTTTATATTTAGGTTTCCCTCTGTTCTCTCCTATATAGATAGATGAATTTGGAAATCTAAATCCAACATGGATTGTAGTAGCTCTATGAAACTTGACAAAATAAAGGAGTTCTCAGTTTTTTCTCTATTGTTTGTTTCCTCTTCAAGTAGCCCTAGGCACACACTGTGGAAAAGCACTTTCATTGAGAGGTGTATCCAAGCTTCTAAGAAATTACAAATTTCCGAAATACCAGCAAATATTTTTTCACCCAATCTTGATGATACTTGGTGGTAATGATCAGTACACAAATCCCAATTGGCTCACCAATTTTGTTCTTCTAGGTTGAAGCGTTCGTCTACAGTAGCTGTTTTTATATTTAGGTTGCCCTCTGTTCTCTCCTATTTAGATAGATGAATTTGGAACTCTAAATCCAACATGGTTTTCAGTAGCTCTTTGAAACTTGACAAAATAAAGGAGTTCTCAGTTTTGTCTCTACGGTTTGTTTCCTCTTCAAGTAGCCCTAGTCACAGACTGTGGAAAACACTTTCATTGAGAGGGGTTGCCAAGCTTCTAAGAAATAACGAGTTTCCGAAATACCAGCAAATATTTTTTCACCCAATCTTGATGATACCTGGTGGTAATGATCAGTACACAAATCCCACTTGGCTCACCAAATTTTGTTCTTCTAGGTTGAAGCGTTCGTCTACAATAGCAGTTTTTATATTTACGTTTCCCTCTGTTCTCTCCTATATAGATTGATGAATTTGGAACTCTAAATCCAACATGGTTTATAGTAGCTCTTTGAAACTTGACAAAATAAAGGAGTTCTCAGTTTTGTCTCTATGGTTAGTTTCCTCTTCAAGTAGCCCTAGTCACAGACTGTGGAAAAGCACTTTCATTAAGAGGGGTTGCCAAGCTTCTAAGAAATAACGAGTTTCCGATATACATGCAAATATTTTTTCACCCAATCTTGATGATAATCGGTGGCAATGATCAGTACACAAATCCCACTTGGCTCACCAAATTTTGTTCTTCTAGGTTGAAGCGTTCGTCTACAGTAGCAGTTTTTATATTTAGGTTTCCCTCTGTTCTCTGTTGTATAGATAGATGAATTTGGAACTCTAAATCCAACATGGTTTGTAGTAGCTCGTTGAGACTTGACAAAATAAAGGAGTTCCCTGTTTTGTCTCTATGGTTTGTTTCCTCTTCAAGTAGCCCTAGTCACATACTGTGGAAAAGCACTTTCATTGAGAGGGGTTGCGAAACTTCTAAGAAATTACGAGTTTCCGAAATACCAGCAAATATTTTTTCACCAAATCTTGATGATACTTGGTGGTAATGATCAGTACACAAATCCCACGTGGCTCACCAAATTTTGTTCTTCTAGGTTGAAGCGTTCGTCTACAGTAGCAGTTTTTATATTTAGGTTTCCCTCTGTTCTCTCCTATATAGATAGATGAATTTGGAACTCTAAATCCAACATGGTTTGTAGTAGCTCTTTGAAACTTGACAAAATAAAGGAGTTCTCAGTTTTGTCTCTATGGTTTGTTTCCTCTTCAAGTAGCCCTAGGCACAGACTGTGGAAAGCACTTTCATTGAGATGGGTTGCCAAGCTTCTAATAAATAACGAGTTTCCGAAATACCAGCAAATATTTTTTCACCCAACTTGAAGATACTTGGTGGTAATGATGAGTACACACATCCTACTTGGCTCACCAAATTTTGTTCTTCTAGGTTGAGGCGTTCATCTAGAGTAGCAGTTTTTATATTTAGGTTTCCCTCTGTTCTCTCCTATTTAGATAGATGAATTTGGAACTCTAAATCCAACATGGTTTTCAGTAGGTCTTTGAAACTTGACAAAATAAAGGAGTTCTCAGTTTTGTCTTTATGGTTTGTGTCCTCTTCTAGTAGCCCTAGGCACACACTGTGGAAAAGCACTTTCATTGAGAGGGGTTGCCAGGCTTCTAAGAAATAACAAGTTTCCGAAATACCAGCAAATATTTTTTCACCCAATCTTGATGATACTTGTTGCTAATGATCAGTACAAAATTCCCACTTGGCTCACCAAATTTTGTTCTTCTAGGTTGAAGCGTTCGTCTACAGTAGCAGTTTTTATATTTAGGTTTCCCTCTGTTCTCTCCTATTTAGATAGATGAATTTGGAACTCTAAATCCAACATGATTTTTAGTAGCTCTTTGAAACTTAACAAAATAAAGGAGTTCTCAATTTTGTCTCTATGGTTTGTTTCCTCTTCAAGTAGCCCTAGGCACAGACTGTGGAAAAGTACGTTCATTGAGAGGGGTTGCCAAAATTCTAAGAAATTACGAGTTTCCGAAATACAAGCAAATATTTTTTCACCCCATCTTGATGATACTTGTTGCTAATGATCAGTACACAAATCCCACTTGGCTCACCAAATTTTGTTCTTCTAGGTTGAAGCGTTCGTCTACAGTAGCAGTTTTTATATTTAGGTTTCCCTCTGTTCTCTCCTATATAGATAGATGAATTTGGAAATCTAAATCCAACATGGATTGTAGTAGCTCTATGAAACTTGACAAAATAAAGGAGTTCTCAGTTTTTTCTCTATTGTTTGTTTCCTCTTCAAGTAGCCCTAGGCACACACTGTGGAAAAGCACTTTCATTGAGAGGTGTATCCAAGCTTCTAAGAAATTACAAATTTCCGAAATACCAGCAAATATTTTTTCACCCAATCTTGATGATACTTGGTGGTAATGATCAGTACACAAATCCCAATTGGCTCACCAATTTTGTTCTTCTAGGTTGAAGCGTTCGTCTACAGTAGCTGTTTTTATATTTAGGTTGCCCTCTGTTCTCTCCTATTTAGATAGATGAATTTGGAACTCTAAATCCAACATGGTTTTCAGTAGCTCTTTGAAACTTGACAAAATAAAGGAGTTCTCAGTTTTGTCTCTACGGTTTGTTTCCTCTTCAAGTAGCCCTAGTCACAGACTGTGGAAAACACTTTCATTGAGAGGGGTTGCCAAGCTTCTAAGAAATAACGAGTTTCCGAAATACCAGCAAATATTTTTTCACCCAATCTTGATGATACCTGGTGGTAATGATCAGTACACAAATCCCACTTGGCTCACCAAATTTTGTTCTTCTAGGTTGAAGCGTTCGTCTACAATAGCAGTTTTTATATTTACGTTTCCCTCTGTTCTCTCCTATATAGATTGATGAATTTGGAACTCTAAATCCAACATGGTTTATAGTAGCTCTTTGAAACTTGACAAAATAAAGGAGTTCTCAGTTTTGTCTCTATGGTTAGTTTCCTCTTCAAGTAGCCCTAGTCACAGACTGTGGAAAAGCACTTTCATTAAGAGGGGTTGCCAAGCTTCTAAGAAATAACGAGTTTCCGATATACCTGCAAATATTTTTTCACCCAATCTTGATGATACTTGGTGGCAATGATCAGTACACAAATCCCACTTGGCTCACCAAATTTTGTTCTTCTAGGTTGAAGCGTTCGTCTACAGTAGCAGTTTTTATATTTAGGTTTCCCTCTGTTCTCTGTTGTATAGATAGATGAATTTGGAACTCTATATCCAACATGGTTTGTAGTAGCTCGTTGAGACTTGACAAAATAAAGGAGTTCCCTGTTTTGTCTCTATGGTTTGTTTCCTCTTCAAGTAGCCCTAGTCACATACTGTGGAAAAGCACTTTCATTGAGAGGGGTTGCGAAACTTCTAAGAAATTACGAGTTTCCGAAATACCAGCAAATATTTTTTCACCAAATCTTGATGATACTTGGTGGTAATGATCAGTACACAAATCCCACGTGGCTCACCAAATTTTGTTCTTCTAGGTTGAAGCGTTCGTCTACAGTAGCAGTTTTTATATTTAGGTTTCCCTCTGTTCTCTCCTATATAGATAGATGAATTTGGAACTCTAAATCCAACATGGTTTGTAGTAGCTCTTTGAAACTTGACAAAATAAAGGAGTTCTCAGTTTTGTCTCTATGGTTTGTTTCCTCTTCAAGTAGCCCTAGGCACAGACTGTGGAAAGCACTTTCATTGAGATGGGTTGCCAAGCTTCTAATAAATAACGAGTTTCCGAAATACCAGCAAATATTTTTTCACCCAACTTGAAGATACTTGGTGGTAATGATGAGTACACACATCCTACTTGGCTCACCAAATTTTGTTCTTCTAGGTTGAGGCGTTCGTCTAGAGTAGCAGTTTTTATATTTAGGTTTCCCTCTGTTCTCTCCTATTTAGATAGATGAATTTGGAACTCTAAATCCAACATGGTTTCAGTAGGTCTTTGAAACTTGACAAAATAAAGGAGTTCTCAGTTTTGTCTTTATGGTTTGTGTCCTCTTCAAGTAGCCCTAGGCACACACTGTGGAAAAGCACTTTCATTGAGAGGGGTTGCCAGGCTTCTAAGAAATAACAAGTTTCCGAAATACCAGCAAATATTTTTTCACCCAATCTTGATGATACTTGTTGCTAATGATCAGTACAAAATTCAAACTTGGCTCACCAAATTTTGTTCTTCTAGGTTGAAGCGTTCGTCTACAGTAGCAGTTTTTATATTTAGGTTTCCCTCTGTTCTCTCCTATTTAGATAGATGAATTTGGAACTCTAAATCCAACATGATTTTTAGTAGCTCTTTGAAACTTAACAAAATAAAGGAGTTCTCAATTTTGTCTCTATGGTTTGTTTCCTCTTCAAGTAGCCCTAGGCACAGACTGTGGAAAAGTACTTTCATTGAGAGGGGTTGCCAAAATTCTAAGAAATTACGAGTTTCCGAAATACAAGCAAATATTTTTTCACCCCATCTTGATGATACTTGTTGCTAATGATCAGTACACAAATCTCACTTGGCTCACCAAATTTTGTTCTTCTAGGTTGAAGCGTTCGTCTACAGTAGCATTTTTTATATTTAGGTTTCTCTCTGTTCTCTCCTATATAGATAGATGAATTTGGAACTCTAAATCCAACATGATTTGTAGTAGCTCTTTGAAACTTGACAAAATAAAGGAGTTCTCAGTTTTGTCTCTATGGTTTGTTTCCTCTTCAAGTAGCCATAGGCACAGAATGTGGAAAAGCACTTTCATTGAGAGGGGTATCCAAGCTTCTAAGAAATTACGAGTTTCCGAAATACCAGCAAATATTTTTTCACCCAATCTTGATGATACTTGTTGCTAATGATCAGTACACAAATCCCACTTGGCTCACAAAATTATGTTCTTCTAGGTTGAAGCGTTCGTCTACAGTAGCAGTTTTGATATTTAGGTTTCCCTCTGTTCTCTCCTATATAGATAGATGAATTTGGAACTCAAAATCCAATATGGTTTGTAGTAGCTCTTTGAAACTTGACAAAATAAAGGAGTTCTCAGTTTTGTCTCTATGGATTGTTTCTTCTTCAAGTAGACGTAGGCACACTGTGGAAAAGCACTTTCATTGAGAGGGGTTGCCAAGCTTCTAAGAAATAACGAGTTCAGAAAATACCAGCAAATAGTTTTTCACCCAATCTTGATGATACTTGGTGGTAATGATCAGTACACAATTCCCACTTGGCTCACCAAATTTTGTTCTTCTAGGTTGAAGCGTTCGTCTACAGTAGCAGTTTTGATATTTAGGTTTCCGTCTGTTCTCTCCTATATAGATAGATGAATTTGGAACTCTAAATCCAACATGGTTTGTAGTAGCTCTTTGAAACTTGACAAAATAAAGGAGTTCTCAGTTTTGTCTCTATGGATTGTTTCCTCTTCAAGTAGCCATAGGCACACACTGTGGAAAAGCACTTTCATTGAGAGGGGTTGCCAAGCTTCTAAGAAATAACGAGTTTCAGAAATACCAGCAAATATTTTTTCACCCAATCTTGATGATACTTGTTGCTAATGATGAGTACACAAATCCCACTTGGCTCACCAAATTTTGTTCTTCTAGGTTGAAGCGTTCTTCTACAGTAGCAGTTTTTATATTTAGGTTTCCCTCTGTTCTCTCCTATATAGATGTATGAATTTGGAACTCTAAATCCAACATGGTTTGTAGTAGCTCTTTGAAACTTGACAAAAAAAAGGAGTTCTCCGTTTTGTCTCTATGGATTTTTTCCTCTTCAATTAGCCCTAGACACACACTGTGGAAAAGCACTTTCATTGAGAGGGGTTGCCAAGCTTCTACGAAATAACGAGTTTCCGAAATACCAGCAAATATTTTTTCACCCAATCTTGATGATACTTGTTGCTAATGATCAGTACACAAATCCCACTTGGCTCACCAAATTTTGTTCTTCTAGGTTGAAGCGTTCGTCTACAGTAGCAGTTTTGATATTTAGGTTTCCCTCTGTTTTCTCCTATATAGATAGATGAATTTGGAACTCTAAATCAAACATGGTTTGTAGTAGCTCTTTGAAACTTGACAAAATAAAGGAGTTCTCAGTTTTGTCTCTATGGTTTGTTTCCTCTTCAAGAGGCCTAGGCACAGACTGTGGCAGCATTTTCATTGAGATGGGTTGCCAAGCTTCTAAGAAATAAGGAGTTTAGAAAATACCAGCAAATATTTCTTCACCCAATCTTGATGATACTTGGTGGAAATGATCAGTACACAAATCCCACTTGGCTCACCAAATTTTGTTCTTCTAGGTTGAAGCGTTCGTCTACAGCAGCAGTTTTTATATTTAGGTTTCCCTCTGTTCTTTCCTACATAGATAGATTAATTTGGAAATCTAAATCCAACATGGATTGTAGTAGCTCTATGAAATTTGAAAAAATAAAGGGGTTCTCAGTTTTTTTCTTTATTGTTTGTTTCCTCTTCAAGTAGCCCTAGGCACACACTGTGGAAAATCACTTTCATTGAGAGGGGTTGCCCAGCTTCTAAGAAATAACAAGTTTCCGAAATACCAGCAAATATTTTTTCACCCAATCTTGATGATACTTGATGGTAATGATCAGTACACAAATCCCACTTTTCTCACCAAATTTTGTTCTTCTAGGTTGAAGCGTTCGTCTACAGTAGCAGTTTTTATATTTAGGTTTCCCTCTGTTCTCTCCTATATAGATAGATGAATTTGGAACTCTAAATCCAACATGGTTTGTAGTAGCTCTTTGAAACTTGACAAAATAAAGGAGTTCTCAGTTTTGTCTCTATGGTTTGTTTCCTCTTCAAGTCGCCCTAGGCACAGACTGTGGAAAGCACTTTCATTGAGATGCGTTGCCAAGCTTCTAAGAAATAACGAGGTTCCGAAATACCAGGAAATATTTTTTCACCCATCTTGAAGATACTTGGTGGTAATGATGAGTACACACATCCTACTTGGCTCACCAAATTTTGTTCTTCTAGGTTGAAGCGTTCGTCTAGAGTAGCAGTTTTTATATTTAGGTTTCCCTCTGTCCTCTCCTATTTAGATAGATGAATTTGGAACTCTAAATCCAACATGGTTTTTAGTAGGTCTTTGAAACTTGACAAAATAAAGGAGTTCTCAGTTATGTCTTTATGGTTTGTGTCCTCTTCATGTAGCCCTAGGCACACACTGTGGAAAAGCACTTTCATTGAGAGGGGTTGCCAGGCTTCTAAGAAATAACAAGTTTCCGAAATAGCAGCAAATATTTTTTCACCCAATCTTGATGATACTTGTTGCTAATGATCAGTACAAAATTCCCATTGGCTCACCAAATTTTGTTCTTCTAGGTTGAAGCGTTCGTCTACAGTAGCAGTTTTTATATTTAGGTTTCCCTCTGTTCTCTCCTATTTAGATAGATGAATTTGGAACTCTAAATCCAACATGGTTTTTAGTAGCTCTTTGAAACTTGACAAAATAAAGGAGTTCTCAGTTTTGTCTCTATGGTTTGTTTCCTCTTCAAGTAGCCCTAGGCACAGACTGCGAAAAAGCACTTTCATTGAGAGGGGTATCCAAGCTTCTAAGAAATTACGAGTTTCCGAAATACCAGCAAATATTCTTTCACCCAATCTTGATGATACTTGTTGCTAATGATCAGTACACAAATCCCACTTGGCTCACCAAATTATGTTCTTCTAGGTTGAAGCATTCGTCTACAGTAGCAGTTTTGATATTTAGGTTTCCCTCTGTTCTCTCCTATTTAGATAGATGAATTTGGAACTCTAAATCCAATATGGTTTGTAGTAGCTCTTTGAAACTTGACAAAATAAAGGAGTTCTCAGTTTTGTCTCTATGGTTTGTTTCCTCTTCAAGTAGACCTAGGCACACACTGTGGAAAAGCACTTTCATTGAGAGGGGTTGCCAAGCTTCTAAGAAATAACGAGTTTCCAAAATACCAGCAAATATTTTTTCACCCAATATTGATGATACTTAATGGTAATGATCAGTACACAATTCCCACTTGGCTCACCAAATTTTGTTCTTCTAGGTTGAAGCGTTCGTCTACAGTAGCAGTTTTGATATTTAGGTTTCCCTCTGTTCTCTCCTATATAGATAGATGAATTTGGAACTCTAAATCCAATATGGTTTGTAGTAGCTCTTTGAAACTTGACAAAATAAAGGAGTTCTCAGTTTTGTCTCTATGGATTGTTTCCACTTCAAGTAGCCATAGGCACACCACTGTGGAAAAGCACTTTCATTGAGAGGGGTTGCCAAGCTTCTAAGAAATAACGAGTTTCAGAAATACCAGCAAATATTTTTTCACCCAATCTTGATGATACTTGTTGCTAATGATCAGTACACAAATCCCACTTGGCTCACCAAATTTTGTTCTTCTAGGTTGAAGCGTTCTTCTACAGTAGCAGTTTTTATATTTAGGTTTCCCTCTGTTCTCTCCTATATAGATATATGAATTTGGAACTCTAAATCCAACATGGTTTGTAGTAGCTCTTTGAAACTTGACAAAATAAAGGAGTTCTCAGTTTTGTCTCTATGGATTGTGTCCTCTTCAATTAGCCCTAGACACACACTGTGGAAAAGCACTTTTATTGAGAGGGGTTGCCAAGCTTCTACGAAATAACGAGTTTCCGAAATACCAGCAAATATTTTTTCACCCAATCTTGATGATACTTGTTGCTAATGATCAGTACAAAATTCCCACTTGGCTCACCAAATTTTGTTCTTCTAGGTTGAAGCGTTCGTCTACAGTAGCAGTTTTTATATTTAGGTTTCCCTCTGTTTTCTCCTATATAGATAGATGAATTTGGAACTCTAAAATAAACATGGTTTGTAGTAGCTCTTTGAAACTTGACAAAATAAAGGAGTTCTCAGTTTTGTCTCTATGGTTTGTTTCCTCTTCAAGAGGCCTAGGCACAGACTGTGGCAGCACTTTCATTGAGATGGGTTGCCAAGCTTCTAAGAAATAAGGAGTTTAGAAAATACCAGCAAATATTTCTTCACCCAATCTTGATGATACTTGGTGGAAATGATCAGTACACAAATCCCACTTGGCTCACCAAATTTTGTTCTTCTAGGTTGAAGCGTTCGTCTACAGTAGCAGTTTTTATATTTAGGTTTCCCTCTGTTCTCTCCTATATAGATAGATGAATTTGGAAATCTAAATCCAACATGGATTGTAGTAGCTCTATGAAACTTGACAAAATAAATGGAGTTCTCAGTTTTTTCTCTATTGTTTGTTTCCTCTTCAAGTAGCCCTAGGCACACACTGTGGAAAAGCACTTTCTTGAGAGGTGTATCCAAGCTTCTAAGAAATTACAAATTTCCGAAATACCAGCAAATATTTTTTCACCCAATCTTGATGATACTTGGTGGTAATGATCAGTAAACAAATCCCACTTGGCTCACCAATTTTAGTTCTTCTAGGTTGAAGCGTTCGTCTACAGTACCAGTTTTTATATTTAGGTTTCCTCTGTTCTCTCCTATATAGATAGATGAATTTGGAACTCTAAATCCAACAAGGATTGTAGTAGCTCTTTGAAACTTGACAAAATAAAGGAGTTCTCAGTTTTGTCTCTATGGTTTGTTTCCTCTTTAAGTAGCCCTAGGCACAGACTGTGGAAAGCACTTTCATTGAGATGGGTTGCCAAGCTTCTAAGAAATTACGAGTTTCCGAAATACCAGGAAATATTTTTTTAACCCAATCTTTATGATACTTGGTGGTAATGATCAGTACACAAATCCCACGTGGCTCACCAAATTTTGTTCTTCTAGGTTGAAGCGTTCGTCTAGAGTAGCAGTTTTTATATTTAGGTTTCTCTCTGTTCTCTCTTATATAGATAGATGAATTTGGAAATCTAAATCCATCATGGATTGTAGTAGCTCTATGAAACTTGACAAAATAAAGGAGTTCTCAGTTTTTTCTCTATGGTTTGTTTCCTCTTCAAGTAGCCCTAGGCACAGACTGTGGAACACTTTCATTGTAATGGGTTGCCATGCTTCTAAGAAATAACGAGTTTCCAAAATACCAGTAAATATTTTTCAACCAATCTTGATGATACTTCGTGGTAATGATCAGTACACAAATCCCACGTGGCTCACCAAATTTTGTTCTTCTAGGTTGAAGCGTTCGTCTTCAGTAGCAGTTTTTATATTTAGGTTTCTCTCTGTTCTCTCCTATATAGATAGATGAATTTGGAAATCTTAATCCAACCATGGATTGTAGTAGCGCTATGAAACTTGACAAAATAAAGGAGTTCTCAGTTTTGTCTTTATGGTTTGTGTCCTCTTCAAGTAGCCCTAGGCACACACTGTGGAAAAGCACTTTCATTGAGAGGGGTTGCCAGGCTTCTAAGAAATAACAAGTTTCCGAAATACCAGCAAATATTTTTTCACCCAATCTTGATGATACTTGTTGCTAATGATCAGTACAAAGTTCCCACTTGGCTCACCAAATTTTGTTCTTCTAGGTTGAAGCGTTCGTCTACAGTAGCAGTTTTTATATTTAGGTTTCCCTCTGTTCTCTCCTATTTAGATAGATGAATTTGGAACTCTAAAATCCAACATGGTTTTAGTAGCTCTTTGAAACTTGACAAAATAAAGGAGTTCTCAGTTTTGTCTCTATGGTTGTTTCCTCTTCAAGTAGCCCTAGGCACAGACTGTAGAAAAGCACTTTCATTGAGAGGGGTATCCAAGCTTCTAAGAAATTACGAGTTTCCGAAATACCAGCAAATATTTTTTCAAGCAATCTTGATGACACTTGGTGGTAATGATCAGTCCACAAATCCCACTTGGCTCACCAAATTTTGTTCTTCTAGGTTGAAGCGTTCGTATACAGTAGCAGTTTTGATATTTAGGTTTCCCTCTGTTCTCTAATATATAGATAGATGAATTTGGAACTCTAAATCCAATATGGTTTGTAGTAGCTCTTTGAAACTTGACAAAATAAAGGAGTTCTCAGTTTGTCTCTATGGATTGTTTCCTCTTAAAGTAGACCTAGGCACACACTGTGGAACAGCACATTCATTGAGAGGAGTTGCCCAGCTTCTAAGAAATAACGAGTTTAGAAAATACC
Organism: Callospermophilus lateralis; assembly: GCF_048772815.1. NCBI lineage: Eukaryota > Metazoa > Chordata > Mammalia > Rodentia > Sciuridae > Callospermophilus > Callospermophilus lateralis. The sequence goes on along the minus strand of NW_027510211.1, from coordinate 12,764 downwards.
AGCAAATAGTTTTTCACCCAATCTTGATGATACTTGGTGGAAATGATCAGTACACAAATCCCACTTGGCTCACCAAATTTTGTTCTTCCAGGTTGAAGCGTTCGTCTACAGTAGCAGTTTTGATATTTAGGTTTCCCTCTGTTCTCTCCTATATAGATAGATGAATTTGGAACTCTAAATCCAATATGGTTTGTAGTAGCTCTTTGAAACTTGACAAAATAAAGGAGTTCTCAGTTTTGTCTCTATGGATTGTTTCCTCTTCAAGTAGCCATAGGCACACACTGTGGAAAAGCACTTTCATTGAGAGGGGTTGCCAAGCTTCTAAGAAATAACGAGTTTTCAGAAATACCAGCAAATATTTTTTCAACCAATCTTGATGATACTTGGTGGTAATGATCAGAACACAAATCCCACTTCGCTCACCAAATTTTGTTCTTCTATGTTGATGCGTTCATCTACAGTAGATGTTTTTATATTTAGGTTCCCCTCTGTTCTCTCCTATATAGATAGATGTATTGGAACTCTAAATCCAACATGGATTGTAGTAGCTCTTTGAAACTTGACAAAATAAAGGAGTTCTCAGTTTTGTCTCTATGGTTTGTTACCTCTTCAACTAGCCCTAGGCACAGACTGTGGAAGCACTTTCATTGTAATGGGTTGCCATGCTTCTAAGAAATAACGAGTTTCCAAAATACCAGTAAATATTTTTTCAACCAATCTTGATGATACTTGGTGGTAATGATCAGTACACAAATCCCACGTGGCTCACCAAATTTTGTTCTTCTAGGTTGAAGCGTTCGTCTACAGTAGCAGTTTTTATATTTAGGTTTCTCTCTGTTCTCTCCTATATATTTAGATGAATTTGGAAATCTTAATCCAACATGGATTGTAGTAGCTCTATGAAACTTGAGAAAATAAAGGAGTTCTCAGTTTTTTCTCTATGGTTTGTTTCCTCTTCAAGTAGCCCTAGGCACACACTGTGGAAAAGCACTTTCATTGAGAGGGGTATCCAAGCTTCTAAGAAATTACAAATTTCCGAAATACCAGCAAATATTTTTTCACCCAATCTTGATGATACTTGGTGGTAATGATCAGTACACAAATCCCACTTGGCTCACCAAATTTTGTTCTTATAGGTTGAAGCGTTCGTCTACAGTAGCAGTTTTTATATTTAGGTTTCCCTCTGTTCTCTCCTATATAGATAGATGAATTTGGAACTCTAAATCCAACATGGATTGTAGTAGCTCTTTGAAACTTGACAAAATAAAGGGTTCTCAGTTTTGTCTCTATGGTTTGTTACCTCTTCATGTAGCCCTAGGCACAGACTGTGGAAGCACTTTCATTGAGATGGGTTGCCATGATTCTAAGAAATAACGAGTTTCCAAAATACCAGTAAATATTTTTTCACCCAATCTTGATGATACTTGCTGGTAATGATCAGTACACAAATCCCACGTGGCTCACCAAATTTTGTTCTTCTAGGTTGAAGCGTTCGTCTACAGTAGCAGTTTTTATATTTAGGTTTCCCTCTGTTCTCTCCTATATAGATAGATGAATTTGGAACTCTAAATACAACATGGTTTGTAGTAGCTCTTTGAAACTTGACAAAATAAAGGAGTTCTCTGTTTTGTCTCTATGGATTGTTTCCTCTTCAATTAGCACTAGGCACACACTGTGGAAAAGCACTTTCATTGAGAGGGGGTTGCCAAGCTTCTACGAAATAACGAGTTTCCGAAATACCAGCAAATATTTATTCACCCAATCTTGATGATACTTGTAGCTAATGATCAGAACACAAATCCCACTTGGCTTACCAAATTTTGTTCTTCTAGGTTGAAGCGTTCGTGTACAGTAGCAGTTTTCATATTTAGGTTTCCCTCTGTTCTCTCCTACACCGATAGATGAATTTGGAACTCTAAATCCAACATGGTTTGTAGTAGCTCTCTTGAAACTTGACAAAATAAAGGAGTTCTCAGTTTTTTCTCTATGGTTTGTTTCCTCTTCAAGTAGCCCTAGGCACAGACTGTGAAAAGCACTTTCATTGAGATGGGTTGCCAAGGTTCTAAGAAATAACGAGTTTCCAAAATACCAGCAGATATTTTTTCACCCAAACTTGATGATACTTGGTGGTAATGATCAGAACACAAATCCCACTTGGCTCACCAAATTTTGTTCTTCTAGTTTGAAGCGTTCATCTACCGTAGCAGTTTTTATATTTAGGTTTCCCTCTGTTCTCTCCTATATAGATAGATGAATTTGGAACTCTAAATCCAACATGGATTGTAGTAGCTCTTTGAAACTTGACAAAATAAAGGAGTTCTCAGTTTTGTCTCTATGGTTTGTTTCCTCTTCAAGTAGCCCTAGGCACAGACTGTGAAAAGCACTTCATTGAGATGGGTTGACATGCTTCTAGAAATAACGAGTTTCCGAAACACCAGCAAATATTTTTTCAGCAATCTTGATGATACTTGGTGGTAATGATCAGTACACAGATCCCACTTGGCTCACAAATTTTGTTCTTCTAGGTTGAAGAGTCCGTCTACAGTAGCAGTTTTTATATTTAGGTTTCTCTCTGTTCTCTCCTATATAGATAGATGAATTTGGAACTCTAAATCCAACATGGTTTGTAGTAGCTTTTTGAAACTTGACAAAATAAAGGAGTTCTCAGTTTTGTCTCTTTGGTTTGTTTCCTCTTCCAGTAGCCTAGTCACAGACTGTGGAAAAGCACTTTCATTGATATGGGTTGCCAAGCTTCTAAGAAATAACGAGTTTCAGAAATACCAGCAAATATTTTTTCACCCAATCTTGATGATACTTGGTGGTAATGATGAGTACACAAATCCCACTAGGCTCACCAAGTTTGTTCTTCTAAGTTCAAGCGTTCGTCTACAGTAGCAGTTTTTATATTTAGGTTTCACTCTGTTCTCTCATATATAGGTAGATGAATTTGGAACTCTAAATCCAACATGGTTTGTAGTAGGTCTTTGAAACTTGACAAACTAAAGGATTTATCAGTTTTGTCTCTATGGTTTGTTTCTTCTTCAAGTACCCCTAGGCACAGACTGTGGAAGCACTTTCATTGAGAGTGGTTGCCAGGCTTCTAAGAAATAACGAGTTTCCAAAATACCAGCAAGTATCTTTTCACCCAATCTTGATGATACTTGGTGGTCATGATCAGTACACAAATCCCACTTGGCTCACCAAATTTTGTTCTTCTAGGTTGAAGCGTTCGTCTACAGTAGCTGTTTTTATATTTAGGTTTCCCTCTGTTCTGTCCTATACAGATAGATGAATTTGGAACTCTAAATCCAACATGGTTTATAGTAGCTCTTTGAAACTTGACAAAATAAAGGAGTTCTCAGTTTTGTCTCTATGGTTTGTTTCCTCTTCAAGAGGCCTAGGCACAGACTGTGAAAACACTTTCATTGAGATGGGTTGCCAAGCTTCCAGTGAAATAAGGAGTTTAGAAAATACCAGCAAATATTTTTTCACCCAATCTTGATGATACTTGGTGGAAATGATTAGTACACACATCCCACTTGGCTCACCAAATTTTGTTCTTCTATGTTGAAGCGTTCGTCTACAGCAGCAGTTTTTATATTTAGGTTTTTCTCTGTTCTCTCCTATACAGATAGATGAATTTGGAAATCTAAATCCAACATGGATTGTAGTAGCTCTATGAAACTTGACAAAATAAAGGAGTTCTCAGTTTTTTTCTCTATGCTTTGTTTAATCTTCAAGTAGCCCAAGGCACACACTGTGGAAAAGCACTTTCATTGAGAGGGGTATCCAAGCTTCTAAGAAATTACAAATTTCCGAAATTCCAGCAAATATTTTTTCACCCAATCTTGATGATACTTGGTGGTAATGATCAGTACACAGATCCCACTTGGCTCACCAAATTTTGTTTTCTAGGTTGAAGCGTTCGTCTACAGTAGCAGTTTTTATATTTAGGTTTCCCTCTGATCTCTCCTATATAGATAGATGAATTTGGAACTCTAAAATCCAACATGGATTGTAGTAGCTCTTTCGAACTTGACAAAATAAAGGAGTTCTCAGTTTTGTTTCTATGGTTTGTTTCCACTTAAAGTATCCCTAGGCACAGACTGTGGAAAAGCACTTTCATTGAGAGGGGTATCCAAGCTTCTAAGAAATTACAAATTTCCGAAATACCAGCAAATATTTTTTCACCCAATCTTGATGATACTTGGTGGTAATGATCAGAACACAAATCCCACTTCGCTCACCAAATTTTGTTCTTCTATGTTGATGCGTTCATCTACAGTAGATGTTTTTATATTTAGGTTCCCCTCTGTTCTCTCCTATATAGATAGATGAATTTGGAACTCTAAATCCAACATGGATTGTAGTAGCTCTTTGAAACTTGACAAAATAAAGGAGTTCTCAGTTTGTCTCTATGGTTTGTTTCCTTTCAAGTAGCCCTAGGCACAGACTGTGGAAGCACTTTCATTGAGATGGGTTGCCAAGCTTCTAAGATATAACGAGTTTCCAAAATACCAGCAAATATTTTTTCACCCAATCTTGATGATACTTAATGGTAATGATCAGTACAAAAATCCCACTTGGCTCACCAAATTATGTTCTTCTAGGTTGAAGCGTTCGTCTACAGTAGCAGTTTTTATATTTAGTTTTCACTCTGTTCTCTCATATATAGATAGATGAATTTGGAACTCTAAATCCAACATGGTTTGTAGTAGCTTTTTGAAACTTGAAAAATAAAGGAGTTCTCAGTTTTGTCTCTATGGTTTGTTTCCCTCTTCAAGTAACCCTAGGCACAGAATGTGGAAAAGCACTTTCATTGAGAGGGGTTGCCAAGCTTCTAAGAAATTACAAGTTTCCGAAACACCAGCAAATATTTTTTCACCCAATCTTGATGATACTTGGTGGTAATGATCAGTACGCAAATCCCACTTGGCTCACCAAATTTTGTTCTTCTAGGTTGAAGCGTTCGTCTACAGTAGCAGTTTTATATTTAGGTTTCTCTCTGTTCTCTCCTATAAAGATAGATGAATTTGGAACTCTAAATCCAACATGGTTTGTAGTAGCTTTTTGAAACTTGACAAAATAAAGGATTTCTCAGTTTTGTCTCTATGGTTTGTTTCCTCTTCCAGTAGCCCTAGTCACAGACTGTGGAAAAGCACTTTAATTGAGAGTGGTTGCCAAGCTTCTAAGAAATTACAAGTTTCCGAAACACCAGCAAATGTTTTTTCACCCAAACTTGATGATTCTTGGTGGTAATGATCAGTACACAAATCCCAATTGGCTCACCAAATTTTGTTCTTCTAGGTTGAAGCGTTCGTCTACAGTAGCTTTTTTTATATTTAGGTTTCTCTCTGTTCTCTCCTATATAGATTGATGAATTTGGAACTCTAAATCCAACATGGATTGTAGTAGCTCTTTGAAACTTGACAAAATAAAAGAGTTCTCAGTTTTGTCTCTATGGTTTGTTTCTTCTTCAAGTAGCCCTAGGCACAGACTGTGGAAAGCACTTTCATTGAGATGGGTTGCCAAGCTTCTAAGAAATTACGAGTTTCCGAAATACCAGCAAATATTTTTTTAACCCAATCTTGATGATACTTGGTGGTAATGATCAGTACACAAATCCCACGTGGCTCACCAAATTTTGTTCATCTAGGTTGAAGCGTTCGTCTACAGCAGCAGTTTTTATATTTAGGTTTCTCTCTGTTCTCTCCTATATAGATAGATGAATTTGGAACTCTAAATCCAACATGGATTGTAGTAGCTCTTTGAAACTTGACAAAATAAAGAGTTCTCAGTTGTGTCTCTATGGTTTGTTTCCTCTTCATGTAGCCCTAGGCACAGACTGTGGAAAAGCACTTTCATTGAGAGGGGTTGCCAAGCTTTTAAGAAATTCCGAGTTTCCGAAATACCAGGAAATATTTTTTCACCCAATCTTGATGATACTTGGTGGTAATGATCAGTACACAAATCCCACTTTTCTCACCAAATTTTGTTCTTCTAGTTTGAAGCGTTCGTCTACCGTAGCAGTTTTTATATTTAGGTTTCCCTCTGTTCTCTCCTATATAGATAGATGAATTTGGAACTCTAAATCCAACATGGATTGTAGTAGCTCTTTGAAACTTGACAAAATAAAGGAGTTCTCAGTTTTGTCTCTATGGTTTGTTTCCTCTTCAAGTAGCCCTAGGCACAGACTGTGAAAGCACTTTCAATGAGATGGGTTGACATGCTTCTAGAAATAACGAGTTTCCGAAACACCAGCAAATATTTTTTCAGCAATCTGGATGATACTTGGTGGTAATGATCAGTACACAGATCCCACTTGGCTCACCAAATTTTGTTCTTCTAGGTTGAAGCGTTCGTCTACAGTAGCAGTTTTTATATTTAGGTTTCTCTCTGTTCTCTCCTATATAGATAGATGAATTTGGAACTCTAAATCCAACATGGTTTGTAGTAGCTTTTTGAAACTTGACAAAATAAAGGATTTATCAGTTTTGTCTCTATGGTTTGTTTCTTCTTCAAGTACCCCTAGGCACAGACTGTGGAAGCACTTTCATTGAGAGTGGTTGCCAGGCTTCTAAGAAATAACGAGGTTCCAAATACCAGCAAGTATCTTTTCACCCAATCTTGATGATACTTGGTGGTCATGATCAGTACACAAATCCCACATGGCTCACCAAATTTTGTTCTTCTAGGTTGAAGCGTTCGTCTACAGTAGCTGTTTTTATATTTAGGTTTCCCTCTGTTCTGTCCTATACAGATAGATGAATTTGGAACTCTAAATCCAACATGGTTTATAGTAGCTCTTTGAAACTTGACAAAATAAAGGGAGTTCTCAGTTTTGTCTCTATGGTTTGTTTCCTCTTCAAGAGGCCTAGGCACAGACTGTGAAAACACTTTCATTGAGATGGGTTGCCAAGCTTCCAATGAAATAAGGAGTTTAGAATAATACCAGCAAATATTTTTTCACCCAATCTTGATGATACTTGGTGGAAATGATTAGTACACACATCCCACTTGGCTCACCAAATTTTGTTCTTCTATGTTGAAGCGTTCGTCTACAGTAGCAGTTTTTATATTTAGGTTTCCCTCTGTTCTCTCCTATATAGATAGATGAATTTGGAACTCTAAATCCAACATGGTTTATAGTAGCTCTTTGAAACTTGACAAAATAAAGGAGTTCTCAGTTTTGTCTCTATGGTTTGTTTCCTCTTCAAGTAGCACAAGGCACAGACTGTGGAAAGCACTTTCATTGAGATGGGTTGCCAAGCTTCTAAGAAATTACGAGTTTCCCGAAATACCAGCAAATATTTTTTTAACCCAATCTTGATGATACTTGGTGGTAATGATCAGTACACAAATCCCACGTGGCTCACCAAATTTTGTTCATCTAGGTTGAAGCGTTCGTCTACAGCAGCAGTTTTTATATTTAGGTTTTCTCTGTTCTCTCCTATACAGATAGATGAATTTGGAAATCTAAATCCAACATGGATTGTAGTAGCTCTATGAAACTTGACAAAATAAAGGAGTTCTCAGTTTTTTCTCTATGCTTTGTTTCCTCTTCAAGTAGCCCAAGGCACACACTGTGGAAAAGCACTTTCATTGAGAGGGTATCCAAGCTTCTAAGAAATTACAAATTTCCGAAATACCAGCAAATATTTTTTCACCCATCTTGATGATACTTGGTGGTAATGATCAGAACACAAATCCCACTTCACTCACCAAATTTTGTTCTTCTATGTTGATGCGTTCATCTACAGTAGATGTTTTTATATTTAGGTTCCCCTCTGTTCTCTCCTATATAGATAGATGAATTTGGAACTCTAAATCCAACATGGATTGTAGTAGCTCTTTGAAACTTGACAAAATAAAGGAGTTCTCAGTTTTGTCTCTATGGTTTGTTTCCTCTTCAAGTAGCCCTAGGCACAGACTGTGGAAGCACTTTCATTGAGATGGGTTGCCAAGCTTCTAAGATATAACGAGTTTCCAAAATACCAGCAAATATTTTTTCACCAATCTTGATGATACTTAATGGTAATGATCAGTACAAAAATCCCACTTGGCTCACCAAATTATGATGTTCTTCTAGGTTGAAGCGTTCGTCTACAGTAGCAGTTTTTATATTTAGTTTTCACTCTGTTCTCTCATATATAGATAGATGAATTTGGAACTCTAAATCCAACATGGTTTGTAGTAGCTTTTTGAAACTTGACAAAATAAAGGAGTTCTCAGTTTTGTCTCTATGGTTTGTTTCCTCTTCAAGTAACCCTAGGCACAGAATGTGGAAAAAGCACTTTCATTGAGAGTGGTTCCAAGCTTCTAAGAAATTACAAGTTTCCGAAACACCAGCAAATATTTTTTCACCCAATCTTGATGATACTTGGTGGTAATGATCAGTACACAAATCCCACTTGGCTCACCAAATTTTGTTCTTCTAGGTTGAAGCGTTCGTCTACAGTAGCAGTTTTTATATTTAGGTTTCTCTTTGTTCTCTCCTATAAACATAGATGAATTTGGAACTCTAAATCCAACATGGTTTGTAGTAGCTCTTTGAAACTTGACAAAATAAAGGAGTTCTCAGTTTTGTCTCTATGGTTTGTTTCCTCTTCAAGTAGCCCTAGGCACACACTGTGGAAAAGCACTTTCATTGAGATTGGTTGCCAAGCTTCTAAGAAATAACGAGTTTCCGAAACACCAGCAAATATTTTTTCAGCAATCTTGATGATACTTGGTGGTAATGATCAGTACCCAGATCCCACTTGGCTCACCAAATTTTGTTCATCTAGGTTGAAGCGTTCGTCTACAGTAGCAGTTTTTATATTTAGGTTTCTCTCTGTTCTCTCCTAAATTGATAGATGAATTTGCAAATCTAAATCCAACATGGATTGTAGTAGCTCTATGAAACTTCACAAAATAAAGGAGTTCTCAGTTTTTTCTCTATGGTTTGTTTCCTCTTCAAGTAGCCCTAGGCTCACACTGTGGAAAAGCACTTTCATTGAGAGGGGTATCCAAGCTTCTAAGAAATTACAAATTTCCGAATACCAGCAAATATTTTTTTCACCCAATCTTGATGATACTTGGTGGTAATGATCAGTACACAAATCCCACTTGGCTCACCAAATTTTGTTCTTCTAGTTTGAAGCGTTCGTCTACAGTAGGCAGTTTTTATATTTTGGTTTCCCTCTGATCTCTCCTATATAGATAGATGAATTTGGAACTCTAAATCCAACATGGATTGTGGTAGCTCTTTGAAACTTGACAAAATAAAGGAGTCTCAGTTTTGTCTCTATGGTTTGTTTCCTCTCAAGTAGCCCTAGGCACAGACTGTGGAAGCACTTTCATTGAGATGGGTTGCCATGTTTCTAAGAAATAACGAGTTTCCAAAATACCAGCAAATATTTTTTCACCCAATCTTGATGATACTTGGTGGTAATGATCAGTACACAAATCCCACGTGGCTCACCAAATTTTGTTCTTCTAGGTTGAAGCGTTCGTCTACAGTAGCAGTTTTTATATTTAGGTTTCCTCTGTTCTCTCATATATAGATATATGAATTTGGAATTCTAAATCCAACATGGTTTGTAGTAGGTCTTTGAAACTTAACAAATAAAGGAGTTCTCAGTTTTGTCTCTATGGTTTGTTTCCTCTTCAAGTAGCCCTAGTCACAGACTGTGGAAAAGCACTTTCATTGAGAGGGGTTGCCAAGCTTCTAAGAAATTACAGAGTTTCTGAAACACCAGCAAATATTTTTTCACCCAATCTTGATGATACTTGTTGCTAATAGTCAGTACACAAATCCCACTTGGCTCACCAACTTTTGTTCTTCTAGGTTGAAGCGTTCGTCTACAGTAGGCAGTTTTTATATTTAGGTTTTCCCTCTGTTCTCTCCTGTATAGATAGATGAATTTGGAACTCTAAATCCAACATGGTTTGTAGTAGCTCTTTGAAACTTGACAAAATAAAGGAGTTCTCAGTTTTGTCTCTATGGTTTGTTTCCTCTTCAAGTAGCCCTAGGCACAGACTGTGAAAGCACTTTCATTGAGATGGGTTGCCAAGGTTCTAAGAAAATAACGAGTTTCCAAAATACCAGCAAATATTTTTTCACCCAAACTTGAATGACAGTTGGTGGTAATGATCAGACACAAATCCCACTTGGCTCACCAAATTTTGATCTTCTATGTTGATGCGTTCATCTACAGTAGATGTTTTTATATTTAGGTTTCCTCTGTTCTCTCCTATATAGATAGATGAATTTGGAACTCTAAATCCAACATGGTTTGTAGTAGCTCTTTGAAACTTGAAAAAATAAAGGAGTTCTCAGTTATGTTCTATGGTTTGTTTCCTCCTAAAAGTATCCCTAGGCACAGACTGTGGAAAAGCACTTTCATTGAGAGTGCTTGCAATCTTCTAAGAAATTACGAGTTTCTGAAATACCAGCAAATATTTTTTCACCCAATCTTGATGATACTTGGTGGTAATGATCAGTACACAAATCCCACTTTTCTCACTAAATTTTGTTCTTCTAGGTTGAAGCGTTGGTCTACAGTAGCAGTTTTTATATTTAGGTTTCCCTCTGTTCTCTCCTATATAGATAGATGAATTTGGAATTCTAAATTCAACATGGTTTGTAGTAGCTCTTTGAAACTTGAAAAAAATAAAGGAGTTCTCAGTTTTGTCTCTATGGTTTGTTTCCTCTTCAAGTAGCCCTAGGCACACACTGTGGAAGCACTTTCATTGAAGATGGGTTGCCAAGGTTCTAAGAAATAACGAGTTTTCCAAAATACCAGCAAATATTTTTTCACCCAATCATGATGATACTTGGTGGTAATTTTCAGTAAACAAATCCCACTTGGCTCACCAAATTTTTTTCTTCTAGGTGGAAGCGTTCCTCCACAGTAGCAGTTTTTATATTTAGGTTTCCCTCTGTTCTCTCCTGTATCGTTTGTTTCCTGTTCAAGTAACCCTAGCACAAACTGTGGAAAAGCACTTTCATTGAGAGTGGTTGCAAAGCTTCTAAGAAATTACAAGTTTCCGAATACACCAGCAAATATTTTTTCACCCAATCTTGATGATACTTGGTGGTAATGATCAGTACACAAATCCCACTTGGCTCACCAAATTTTGTTCTTCTAGTTTGAAGCTTTCGTCTACAGTAGCAGTTTTCATATTTAGGTTTCCTCTGTTCTCTCCTATATAGATAGATGAATTTGTAACTCTAAATCCAACATGGTTTGTAGTAGCTCTTTGAAACTTGACAAAATAAAGGAGTTCTCAGTTTTGTCTCTATGATTTGTTTCCTCTTCAAGTAGCCCTAGGCACAGACTGTGGAAAGCACTTTCATTGAGATGGGTTGCCAAGCTTCTTAGAAATAAAGAGTTTCCGAAATAGAAGCAAATATTTTTTCACCCAATCTTGATGATACTTGTTGCTAATGATCAGTACACAAATACCACTTGGCTCACCAAATTTTGTTCTTCTAGGTTGAAGCGTTCGTCTACAGTAGCAGTTTTTAAATTTAGGTTTCCCTCTGTTCTCTCCTATATAGATAGATGAATTTGGAACTCTAAATCCAACATGGTTTGTAGTAGCTCTTTGAAACTTGACAAAATAAAGGAGTTGTCAGTTTTGTCTCTATGGTTTGTTTCCTCTTCAAGTAGCCCTAGGCACAGACTGTGGAAAAGCAATTTCATTTAGAGTGGTAGCCAAGCTTCTTAGAAATTACAAGTTTCCGAAACACCAGCAAATATTTTTTCACTTAATCTTGATGATACTTGGTGGTAATGATCAGTACACAAATCCCACATGGCTCACACAAATTTTGTTCTTCTAAGTTGAAGCGTTCGTCTACAGTAGCAGTTTTTATATTTGGTTTCTCTCTGTTCTCTCCTATATAGATAGATGAATTTGGAACTCTAAATCCAACATGGTTGTAGTAGATCTTTGAAACTTGACAAAATAAAGGAGATCTCAGTTTTTTTCTCTATGGATTGTTTCCTCTTCAAGTAGCCCTAGGCACGACTGGTGGAAAAGCACTTTCATTGAGAGGGGGTGCCAAGCTTCTAAGAAATAACAGAGTTTCCGAAATACCAGCAAATATTTTTTCACCCAATTTTTGATGATACTTGGTGGTAATGATCAGTACACAAATCCCACTTGGCTCACCAAATTTTGTTCTTCTAGTTTGAAGCTTTCGTCTACAGTAGCAGTTTTTATATTTAGGTTTCCCTCTGTTCTCTCCTATATAGATAGATGAATTTGGAACTCTAAATCCAACATGGTTTGTAGTAGCTTTTTGAAACTTGACAAAATAAAGAGTTCTCAGTTTTGTCTCTATGGTTTGTTTCCTCTTCAAGTAGCCCTAGTCACAGACTGTGGAAAAGCATTTTCATTGAGAGTGGTTGCCAAGCTTCTAAGAAATTACAAGTTTCCGAAACACCAGCAAATATTTTTTCACCCAAACTTGATGATTCTTGGTGGTAATGATCAGTACAAAAATCCCACTTGGCTCACCTAATTTTGTTCTTCTAGGTTGAAGCGTTCTTCTACAGTAGCAGTTTTTATATTTAGGTTTTCTCTGTTCTCTCCTATATAGATAGATGAATTTGGAACTCTAAATCCAAACATGGATTGTAGTAGCTCTTTGAAACTTGACAAAATAAAAAAGTTCTCAGTTTTGTCTCTAGGTTTGTTTCCTCTTCAAGTAGGCCCTAGGCACATGTCTGTTGGAAAAGCACTTTCATTGAGAGGGGTTGCCAAGCTTCTAA
>NW_027510210.1:0-35559 GCF_048772815.1 Callospermophilus lateralis | reverse complement strand
CAAGTGGGCTTAGTGAACTGATCATTACCACAATGTCTCATCAAGATTGGGTGAAAAAAGGTTTGCCGAGATTTCAGAAAACCCAGTACTTTTGGACGCTTGGCACACCTTTCCAATGAAAGTGTGTTTAGGCAGTCTCTAGTTAGGGCTGCTTCTAGAGGAAACAAACCATAGAGACAGAACCTAAAACTACTTTATTTTGTCAATTTTCAAAGATCTAGCACAAACCGTGTTTCATTTAGAGTTCCAAACACATCTATCTATATAGGTGAAAACAGAGTGAAACCTCAAATTTCAAACTCTTACTGGAAACGAACGCTTCAACCTAGAAGAGTGAAAATTGGGCAGCCAAGTGGACTTAGTGAACTGATCACTACCACAGAGAATCATCAAGATTGGGTGAAAAAATGTTTGCCGAGATTTCAGAAAACCAGTACTTTTGGACGCTTGGCACACCTTTCCAATGAAAGTGTATTTAGGCAGTCTCTAGGTAGGGCTGCTTCAAGAGGAAACAAACCATAGAGACAGAACCTAAAACTACTTTATTTTTGTCAAATTTCAAAGAGCTAGCACAAACCGTGTTTCATTTAGAGTTCCAAACACATCTATCTATATAGGAGAAACAGAGTGAAACCTAAAAATTCAAACTCTTACTGGAAACGAACGCTTCAACCTAGAAGAGTGACAATTGGGCAGCCAAGTGGACTTAGTGAACTGGTCATTACCACAGAGAATCATCAAGATTGGGTGAAAAAAATTTTTGCCGAGATTTCAGAAAACCAGTACTTTTGGACGCTTGGCACACCTTTCCAATGAAAGTGTATTTAGGCAGTCTCTAGTTAGGGCTGCTTCAAGAGGAAACAAACCATAGACACAGAACCTAAAATTACTTTATTTTGTCAATTTTCAAAGATCTAGCACAAACCGTGTTTCATTTAGAGTTCCCAACACATCTATCTATATAGGATAAAACAGAGTGATACCTAAAAATTCAAACTCTTACTGGAAACGAACGCTTCAACCTAGAGTGTGAAAATTAGGCAGCCAAGTGGGCTTAGTGAACTGATCATTACCACAATGTCTCATCAAGATTGGGTGAAAAAAGGTTTGCCGAGATTTCAGAAAACCAGTCCTTTTGGACGCTTGGCACACCTTTCCAATGAAAGTGTATTTAGGCACTCTCTAGTTAGGGCTGCTTCAAGAGGAAACAAACCATAGACACAGAACTTAAAACTACTTTATTTTGTCAAATTTCAAAGAGCTAGCACAAACCGTGTTTCATTTAGAGTTCCCAACACATCTATCTATATAGGAGAAAACAGAGTGAAACCTAAAAATTCAAACTCTTACTGGAATCGAACGCTTCAACCTAGAAGAGTGAAAATTGGGCAGCCAAGTGGACTTAGTGAAGTGATCACTACCACAGAGAATCATCAAGATTGTGTGAAAAAATGTTTGCCGAGATTTAAGAAAACCAGTACGTTTGGACGCTTGGCACACCTTTCCAATGAAAGTGTATTTAGGCAGACTCTGCCTAGGGCTGCTTCAAGAAGAAACAAACCATATAGACAGAACTTAGAACTACTTTTTTTTTTTTCAATTTTCAAAAAGCTAGCACCTACCGTGTTTCATTTAGAGTTCCCAACACATCTATCTATATAGGAGAAAACAGAGTAAAACCTAAAAATTCAAACTCTTATTGGAAACGAATGCTTCAACCTAGAAGAGTGAAAATTGGGCAGCCAGGTGGGCTTAGTGAACTGATCATTACCACAATGTGTCATCAAGATTGGGTGAAAAAAGGTTTGCCGAGATTTCAGAAAACCAGTACTTTTGAACGCTTGGCACACCTTTCTAATGAAAATGTCTTTAGGCAGTCTCTGCTTAGGGCTGCTTCAAGAGGAAACAAACCTTAAAGACAGAACTTAGAACTACTTCATTTTGTCAATTTTCAAAGAGCTAGCACAAACCATGTTTCATTTAGAGTTCCCAACACATCTATCTACATAGGAGAAAACAGAGTGAAACCTAAAAATTCAAACTCTTTCTGGAAACGAACGCTTCAACTTAGAAGAGTGAAAATTGGGCAGCCAAGTGAGCTTAGTGAACTGAGGACTACCACAGAGAATCATCAAGATTGGGTGAAAAAATGTTTGCCGAGATTTCAGAAAATCAGTACTTTTGGACGCTTGGCACACCTTTCCAATGAAAATGTCTTTCGGCAGTCTCTGCTTAGGGCTGCTTCAAGAGGAAACAAACCATAAAGACAGAACCTAAAACTACTTTATTTTGTCAATTATCAAAGAGCTAGCACAAACCGTGTTTCATTTAGAGTTCCCAACACATCTATCTATATAGGAGAAAACAGAGTGAAACCTAAAAATTCAAACTCTTACTGGAAACGAACGCTTCAACCTAGAAGAGTGAAAATTTGGCAGCCAAGTGGGCTTAGTGGAACTGATCATTACCACAATGTCTCATCAAGATTGGGTGAAAAAATGTTTGCCGAGATTTCAGAAAACCAGTACTTTTGGACGCTTGGCACACCTTTCCAATGAAAATGTCTTTAGGCAGTCTCTGCTTAGGGCTGCTTCAAGAGGAAACAAACCTTAGAGACAGAACTTAGAACTAACTTATTTTCTCAATTTTCAAAGACCTAGCACAAACCGTGTTTCATTTAGAGTTCCCAACACATCTATCTATATAGGATAAAACAGAGTGATACCTAAAAATTCAAACTCTTACTGGAAACGAACGCTTCAACCTAGAAGAGTGAAAATTGGGCAGCCAAGTGGACTTAGTGAACTGATCACTACCACAGAGAATCATCCAGATTGGGTGAAAAAAGTTTGCCGAGATTTAAGAAAACCAGTACTTTTGGACGCTTGGCACACCTTTCCAATGAAAGTGTGTTTAGGCAGTCTCTAGTTAGGGCTGCTTCTAGAGGAAACAAACCATAGAGACAGAACCTAAAACTACTTTATTTTGTCAATTTTCAAAGATCTAGCACAAACCGTGTTTCATTTAGAGTTCCAAACACATCTATCTATATAGGATAAAACAGAGTGAAACCTAAAAATTCAAACTCTTATTGGAAACGAACGCTTCAACCTAGAAGAGTGAAAATTATGCAGCCACGTGGACTTAGTGAACTGATCATTACAACAGAGAATCATCAAGATTGGGTGAAAAATATTTGCCGAGATTTCAGAAAACCAGTACTTTTGGACGCTTGGCACACCTTTCCAATGAAAATGTCTCTAGGCAGTCTCTGCTTAGGGCTGCTTCAAGAGGAAACAAACCTTAGAGACAGAAGTTAGAACTACTTTATTTTGTCAATTTTCAAAGAGCTAGCACAACCGTGTTTCATTTAGAGTTCCCAACACATCTATCTATATAGGAGAAAACAGAGTGATACCTAAAAATTCAAACTCTTACTGGAAACGAACGCTTCAACCTAGAAGAGTGAAAATTGGGCAGCCAAGTGGACTTAGTGAAGTGATCACTACCACAGAGAATCATCAAGATTGTGTGAAAAAATGGTTGCCGAGATTTAAGAAAAACAGTACGTTTGGACGCTTGGCACACCATTCCAATGAAAGTGTTTTTAGGCAGTCTCTAGGTAGGGCTGCTTCAAGAGGAAACAAACCATAGAGACAGAACCTAAAACTACTTTCTTTTGTCAAATTTCAAAGAGCTAGCACAAACCGTGTTTCATTTAGAGTTCCAAAACCTCTATCTATATAGGAGAAAACATAATGAAAAGTAAACATTCAAACTCTTAGTGGAAACGAACGCTTCAACCTAGAAGAGTGAAAATTGGGCAGCCAAGTGGACTTAGTGAACTGATCACTACCACAGAGAATCATCCAGATTGGGTGAAAAAATGTTTGCCGAGATTTAAGAAAACCAGTACTTTTGGACGCTTGGCACACCTTTCCAATGAAAATGTCTTTAGGCAGTCTCTAGTTAGGGCTGCTTCAAGAGGAAACAATCCATAGACACAGAACCTAAAACTACTTTATTTTGTCAATTTTCAAAGATCTAGCACAAACCGTGTTTCATTTAGAGTTCCAAAAACATCTATCTATATAGGAGAAAACAGAGTGAAACCTAAAAATTCAAATTCTTACTGGAACGAACGCTTCAACTAGAGTGTGAAAATTGGGCAGCCAAGTGGGCTTAGTGAACTGATCATTACCACAATGTCTCATCAAGATTGGGTGAAAAAAGGTTTGCCGAGATTTCAGAAAACCAGTACTTTTGGACGCTTGGCACACCTTTCCAATGAAAGTGTGTTTAGGCAGTCTCTAGTTAGGGCTGCTTCTAGAGGAAACAAACCATAGAGACAGAACCTAAAAACTACTTTATTTTGTCAATTTTCAAAGATCTAGCACAAACCGTGTTTCATTTAGAGTTCCAAACACATCTATCTATATAGGATAAAACAGAGTGAAACCTAAAAATTCAAACTCTTAGTGGAAACGAACGCTTCAACCTAGAAGAGTGAAAATTATGCAGCCACGTGGACTTAGTGAACTGATCATTACCACAGAGAATCATCAAGATTCGGTGAAAAAATATTTGCCGAGATTTCAGAAAACCAGTACTTTTGGACGCTTGGCACACCTTTCCAATGAAAATGTCTTTAGGCAGTCTCTGCTTAGGGCTGCTTCAAGAGGAAACAAACCTTAGAGACAGAACTTAGAACTACTTTATTTTGTCAATTTTCAAAGAGCTAGCACAAACCGTGTTTCATTTAGAGTTCCCAACAAATCTATCTATATAGGAGAAAACAGAGTGAAACCTAAAAATTCAAACTCTTACTGGAATCGAACGCTTCAACCTAGAAGAGTGAAAATTGGGCAGCCAAGTGGACTTAGTGAAGTGATCACTACCACAGAAAATCATCAAGATTGGGTGAAAAAATGTTTGCCGAGATTTAAGAAAACCAGTACGTTTGGACGCTTGGCACACCTTTCCAATGAAAGTGTATTTAGGCAGACTCTGCCTAGGGCTGCTTCAAGAAGAAACAAACCATATAGACAGAACTTAGAACTACTTTTTTTTTTTCAATTTTCATAAAGCTAGCACAAACCGTGTTTCATTTAGAGTTCCCAACACATCTATCTATATAGGAGAAAACAGAGTAAAACCTAAAAATTCAAACTCTTATTGGAAACGAATGCTTCAACCTAGAAGAGTGAAAATTGGGCAGCCAGGTGGGCTTAGTGAACTGATCATTACCACAATGTGTCATCAAGATTGGGTGAAAAAAGGTTTGCCGAGATTTCAGAAAACCTGTACTTTTGAACGCTTGGCACACCTTTCTAATGAAAATGTCTTTAGGCAGTCTCTGCTTAGGGCTGCTTCAAGAGGAAACAAACCTTAAAGACAGAACTTAGAACTACTTCATTTTGTCAATTTTCAAAGAGCTAGCACAAACCATGTTTCATTTAGAGTTCCCAACACATCTATCTATATAGGAGAAAACAGAGTGAAACCTAAAAATTCAAACTCTTTCTGGAAACGAACGCTTCAACTTAGAAGAGTGAAAATTGGGCAGCCAAGTGGGCTTAGTGAACTGATGACTACCACAGAGAATCATCAAGATTGGGTGAAAAAATGTTTGCCGAGATTTCAGAAAACCAGTACTTTTGGACGCTTGGCACACCTTTCCAATGGAAATGTCTTTCGGCAGTCTCTGCTTAGGGCTGCTTCAAGAGGAAACAAACCATAAAGACAGAACCTAAAACTACTTTATTTTGTCAATTATCAAAGAGCTAGCACAAACCGTGTTTCATTTAGAGTTCCCAACACATCTATCTATATAGGAGAAAACAGAGTGAAACCTAAAAATTCAAACTCTTACTGGAAACGAACGCTTCAACCTAGAAGAGTGAAAATTTGGCAGCCAAGTGGGCTTAGTGGAACTGATCATTACCACAATGTCTCATCAAGATTGGGTGAAAAAATGTTTGCCGAGATTTCAGAAAACCAGTACTTTTGGACGCTTGGCACACCTTTCCAATGAAAATGTCTTTAGGCAGTCTCTGCTTAGGGCTGCTTCAAGAGGAAACAAACCTTAGAGACAGAACTTAGAACTAATTTATTTTCTCAATTTTCAAAGACCTAGCACAAACCGTGTTTCATTTAGAGTTCCCAACACATCTATCTATATAGGATAAAACAGAGTGATACCTAAAAATTCAAACTCTAACTGGAAACGAACGCTTCAACCTAGAAGAGTGAAAATTGGGCAGCCAAGTGGACTTAGTGAACTGATCACTACCACAGAGAATCATCCAGATTGGGTGAAAAAAGGTTTGCCGAGATTTAAGAAAACCAGTACTTTTGGACGCTTGGCACACCTTTCCAATGAAAGTGTATTTAGGCAGTCTCTAGTTAGCGCTGCTTCAAGAGGAAACAAACCATAGAGACAGAACCTAAAACTACTTTATTTTGTCAATTATCAAAGAGCTATCACAAACCGTGTTTCATTTAGAGTTCCAAACACATCTATCTATATAGGTGAAAACAGAGTGAAACCTCAAATTTCAAACTCTTACTGGAAACGAACGCTTCAACCTAGAAGAGTGAAAATTGGGCAGCCAAGTGGACTTAGTGAACTGATCAATACCACAGAGAATCATCAAGATTGGTTGAAAAAATGTTTGCCGAGATTTCAGAAAACCAGTACTTTTGGACGCTTGGCACACCTTTCCAATGAAAGTGTATTTAGGCAGTCTCTAGGTAGGGCTGCTTCAAGAGGAAACAAACCATAGAGACAGAACCTAAAACTACTTTATTTTGTCAAATTTCAAAGAGCTAGCACAAACCGTGTTTCATTTAGAGTTCCAAACACATCTATCTATATAGGAGAAAACAGAGTGAAACCTAAAAATTCAAACTCTTACTGGAAACGAACGCTTCAACCTAGAAGAGTGACAATTGGGCAGCCAAGTGGACTTAGTGAACTGGTCATTACCACAGAGAATCATCAAGATTGGGTGAAAAAATGTTTGCCGAGATTTCAGAAAACCAGTACTTTTGGACGCTTGGCACACCTTTCCAATGAAAGTGTATTTAGGCAGTCTCTAGTTAGGGCTGCTTCAAGAGGAAACAAACCATAGACACAGAAACTAAAATTACTTTATTTTGTCAATTTTCAAAGATCTAGCACAAACCGTGTTTCATTTAGAGTTCCCAACACATCTATCTATATAGGATAAAACAGAGTGATACCTAAAAATTCAAACTCTTACTGGAAACGAACGCTTCAACCTAGAGTGTGAAAATTAGGCAGCCAAGTGGGCTTAGTGAACTGATCATTACCACAATGTCTCATCAAGATTGGGTGAAAAAAGGTTTGCCGAGATTTCAGAAAACCAGTACTTTTGGACGCTTGGCACACCTTTCCAATGAAAGTGTGTTTAGGCAGTCTCTAGTTAGGGCTGCTTCTAGAGGAAACAAACCATAGAGACAGAACCTAAAACTACTTCATTTTGTCAATTTTCAAAGAGCTAGCACAAACCGTGTTTCATTTAGAGTTCCCAACACCTCTATCTATATAGGAGAAAACAGAGTGAACCCTAAAAATTCAAACTCTTACTGGAAACGAACGCTTCAACCTAGAAGAGTGAAAATTGGGCAGCCAAGTGGACTTTGTGAACTTGTCATTACCACAGAGAATCATCAAGATTGGGTGAAAAAATGTTTTCCGAGATTTCAGAAAACCAGTCCTTATGGACGCTTGGCACACCTTTCCAATAAAGTGTATTTAGGCACTCTCTAGTTAGGGCTGCTTCAAGAGGAAACAAACCATAGACACAGAACTTAAAACTACTTTATTTTGTCAAATTTCAAAGAGCTAGCACAAACCGTGTTTCATTTAGAGTTCCCAACACATCTATCTATATAGGAGAAAACAGAGTGAAACCTAAAAATTCAAACTCTTACTGGAATCGAACGCTTCAACCTAGAAGAGTGAAAATTGGGCAGCCAAGTGGACTTAGTGAAGTGATCACTACCACAGAGAATCATCAAGATTGGGTGAAAAAATGTTTGCCGAGATTTAAGAAAACCAGTACGTTTGGACGCTTGGCACACCTTTCCAATGAAAGTGTATTTAGGCAGACTCTGCCTAGGGCTGCTTCAAGAAGAAACAAACCATATAGACAGAACTGAGAACTAATTTTTTTTTTTCAATTTTCAAAAAGCTAGCACCTACCGTGTTTCATTTAGAGTTCCCAACACATCTATCTATATAGGAGAAAACAGAGTAAAACATAAAATTCAAACTCTTATTGGAAACGAAAGCTTCAACCTAGAAGAGTGAAAATTGGGCAGCCAGGTGGGCTTAGTGAACCTATCATTACCACAATGTGTCATCAAGATTGGGTGAAAAAAGGTTTGCCGAGATTTCAGAAAACCAGTACTTTTGAACGCTTGGCACACCTTTCTAATGAAAATGTCTTTAGGCAGTCTCTGCTTAGGGCTGCTTCAAGAGGAAACAAACCTTAAAGACAGAACTTAGAACTACTTCATTTTGTCAATTTTCAAAGAGCTAGCACAAACCATGTTTCATTTAAAGTTCCCAACACATCTATCTATATAGGAGAAAACAGAGTGAAACCTAAAAATTCAAACTCTTTCTGGAAACGAACGCTTCAACTTAGAAGAGTGAAAATTGGGCAGCCAAGTGGGCTTAGTGAACTGATGACTACCACAGAGAATCATCAAGATTGGGTGAAAGAACGTTTGCCGAGATTTCAGAAAACCAGTACTTTTGGACGCTTGGCACACCTTTCCAATGAAAATGTCTTTCGGCAGTCTCTGCTTAGGGCTGCTTCAAGAGGAAACAAACCATAAAGACAGAACCTAAAACTACTTTATTTTGTCAATTATCAAAGAGCTAGCACAAACCGTGTTTCATTTAGAGTTCCCAACACATCTATCTATATAGGAGAAAACAGAGTGAAACCTAAAAATTCAAACTCTTACTGGAAACGAACGCTTCAACATAGAAGAGTGAAAATTTGGCAGCCAAGTGGGCTTAGTGGAACTGATCATTACCACAATGTCTCATCAAGATTGGGTGAAAAAATGTTTGCCGAGATTTCAGAAAACCAGTACTTTTGGACGCTTGGCACACCTTTCCAATGAAAATGTCTTTAGGCAGTCTCTGCTTAGGGCTGCTTCAAGAGGAAACAAAACTTAGAGACAGAACTTAGAACTAACTTATTTTCTCAATTTTCAAAGACCTAGCACAAACCGTGTTTCATTTAGAGTTCCCAACACATCTATCTATATAGGATAAAACAGAGTGATACCTAAAAATTCAAACTCTTACTGGAAACGAACGCTTCAACCTAGAAGAGTGAAAATTGGGCAGCCAAGTGGACTTAGTGAACTGATCACTACCACAGAGAATCATCCAGATTGGGTGAAAAAAGGTTTGCCGAGATTTAAGAAAACCAGTACTTTTGGACGCTTGGCACACCTTTCCAATGAAAGTGTATTTAGGCAGTCTCTAGTTAGCGCTGCTTCAAGAGGAAACAAACCATAGAGACAGAACCTAAAACTACTTTATTTTGTCAATTATCAAAGAGCTATCACAAACCGTGTTTCATTTAGAGTTCCAAACACATCTATCTATATAGGTGAAAACAGAGTGAAACCTCAAATTTCAAACTCTTACTGGAAACGAACGCTTCAACCTAGAAGAGTGAAAATTGGGCAACCAAGTGGACTTCGTGAACTGATCATTACCACAGAGAATCATCAAGATTGGGTGAAAAAATGTTTCCCGAGATTTCAGAAAACCAGTACTTTTGGACGCTTGGCACACCTTTCCAATGAAAGTGTATTTAGGCAGTCTCTAGGGAGGGCTGCTTCAAGAGGAAAAAAAGCATAGAGACAGAACTTAGAACTACTTTATTTTGTCAATTTCCAAAGAGCTAGCACAAAACCGTGTTTCATTTAGAGTTCCCAACACATCTATCTATATAGGAGAAAACAGAGTGAAACCTAAAAATTCAAACTCTTTCTGGAAACGAACGCTTCAACCTAGAAGAGTGAAAATTGGGCAGTCAAATGGGCTTAGTGAACTGATCACTACCACAGAGAATCATCAAGATTGGGTGAAAAAATGTTTGCCGAGATTTCAGAAAACCAGTACTTTTGGACGCTTGGCACACCTTTCAAATGAAGGTGTATTTAGGCAGTCTCCAGTTAGGGCTGCTTCAAGAGGAAACAAACCATAGACACAGAACCTAAAACTACTTTATTTTGTCAATTATCAAAGAGCTAGCACAAACCGTGTTTCATTTAGAGGTCCCAACACATCTATCTATATAGCAGAAATCAGAGTGAAACCTAAAAATTCAAACTCTTTCTGGAAACGAACGCTTCAACCTAGAAGAGTGAAAATTGGGCAGCCAAGTGGGCTTAGTGAACTGATCACTACCACAGAGAATCATCAAGATTGGGTGAAAAAATGTTTGCCGAGATTTCAGAAAACCAGTACTTTTGGACGCTTGGCACACCTTTCAAATGAAAGTGTATTTAGGCAGTCTCCAGTTAGGGCTGCTTCAAGAAAAAACAAACCATAGAGACAGAACCTAAAACTACTTTATTTAGTCAATTATCAAAGAGCTAGCACAAACCGTGTTTCATTTAGAGTTCCCAACACATCTATCTACATAGGAGAAAACAGAGTGAAACCTAAATTTCAAACTCTTACTGGAAACGAACGCTTCAACCTAGAAGAGTGAAAATTGGGCAGCCAAGTGGGCTTAGTGAACTGGTCATTACCACAATGTCTCATCAAGTTTGGGTGAAAAAAGGTTTGCCGAGATTTCAGAAAACCAGTACTTTTGGACGCTAGGCACACCTTTCCAATGAAAATGTCTTTAGGCAGTCTCTGCTTAGGGCTGCGTCAAGAGGAAACAAACCTTAGAGAGAGAACTTAGAACTACTTTATTTTCTCAATTTTCAAAGACCTAGCACAAACCGTGTTTCATTTAGAGTTCCCAACACATCTATCTGTATACGAGAAAACAGAGTGATACCTAAAAATTCAAACTCTTACTGGAAACGAACGCTTCAACCTAGAAGAGTGAAAATTGGGCAGCCAAGTGGACTTAGTGAAGTGATCACTACCACAGAGAATCATCAAGATTGGGTGAAAAAATGTTTGCCGAGATTTCAGAAAACCAGTACTTTTGGACGCTTGGCACACATTGCCAATGAAAATGTATTTAGGCAGTCTCTAGTTAGGGCTGCTTGAAGAGGAAACAAACCATAGAGACTGAACATAAAACTACTTTATTTTGTCAATTATCAAAGAGCTAGCACAAACCGTGTTTCATTTAGAGTTCCAAAGACATCTATCTATATAGGAGAAAACAGAGTGAAACCTAAAAATTCAAACTCTTACTGGAAACGAACGCTTCAACCTAGAAGAGTCAAAATTGGGCAGCCAAGTGGACTTAGTGAACTGATCACTACCACAGAGAATCATCCAAATTGGGTGAAAAAATGTTTGCCGAGATTTAAGAAAACCAGTACTCTTGGACGCTTGGCACACCTTTCCAATGAAAATGTCTTTAGGCAGTCTCTGCCTAGGGCTGCTTCAAGAGGAAACAAACCATAGACACAGAACTTAGAACTACTTTTTTTTCACTTTTCAAAAAGCTAGCACCTACCGTGTTTCATTTAGAGTTCCCAACACATATATCTATATAGGAGAAAACAGATTGAAACCTAAAAATTCAGACTCTTACTGGAAACGAACGCTTCAACCTAGAAGAGTGAAAATTGGGCAGCCAGGTGGGCTTAGGGAACTGGTCATTACCACAGAGAATCATCAAGATTGGGTGAAAAAATGTTTGCCGAGATTTCAGAAAACCAGTCCTTTTGGACGCTTGGCACACCTTTCTAATGAAAATATATTTAGGCAGTCTCTAGTTAGGGCTGCTTCAAGAGGAAACAAACCATAAACACAGAACCTAAAATTCCTTTATTTTGTCAATTTTCAAAGATCTAGCACAAACCGTGTTTCATTTAGAGTTCCCAACACCTCTATCTATAAAGGAGAAAACAGAGTGAAACCTAAAAATTCAAACTCTTTCTGGAAACGAACGCTTCAACCTAGAAGAGTGAAAATTGGGCAGCCAAGTGGACTTCGTGAACTGATCATTACCACAGAGAATCATCAAGATTGGGTGAAAAAATGTTTGCCGAGATTTCAGAAAACCAGTACTTTTGGACTCTTGGCACACCTTTCCAATGAAAGTGTATTTAGGCAGTCTCTAGGGAGGGCTGCTTCAAGAGGAAACAAAGCATAGAGACAGAACTTAGAACTAGTTTATTTTGTCAATTTCCAAAGAGCTAGCACAAACCGTGTTTCATTTAGAGTTCCCAACACATCTATCTATATAGGAGAAAACAGAGTAAAACCTAAAAATTCAAACTCTTTCTGGAAACGAACGCTTCAACCTAGAAGAGTGAAAATTGGGCAGTCAAATGGGCTTAGTGAACTGATCACTACCACAGAGAATCATCAAGATTGGGTGAAAAAATGTTTGCCGAGATTTCAGAAAACCAGTACTTTTGGACGCTTGGCACACCTTTCCAATGAAAGTGTATTTAGGCAGTCTCTAGGGAGGGCTGCTTCAAGAGGAAACAAAGCATAGAGACAGAACTTAGAACTAGTTTATTTTGTCAATTATCAAAGAGCTAGCACAAACCGTGTTTCATTTAGAGGTCCCAACACATCTATCTATATAGCAGAAATCAGAGTGAAACCTAAAAATTCAAACTCTTTCTGGAAACGAACGCTTCAACCTAGAAGAGTGAAAATTGGGCAGCCAAGTGGGCTTAGTGAACTGATCACTACCACAGAGAATCATCAAGATTGGGTGAAAAAATGTTTGCCGAGATTTCAGAAAACCAGTACTTTTGGACGCTTGGCACACCTTTCAAATGAAAGTGTATTTAGGCAGTCTCCAGTTAGGGCTGCTTCAAGAAAAAACAAACCATAGAGACAGAACCTAAAACTACTTTATTTAGTCAATTATCAAAGAGCTAGCACAAACCGTGTTTCATTTAGAGTTCCCAACACATCTATCTACATAGGAGAAAACAGAGTGAAACCTAAATTTCAAACTCTTACTGGAAACGAACGCTTCAACCTAGAAGAGTGAAAATTGGGCAGCCAAGTGGGCTTAGTGAACTGGTCATTACCACAATGTCTCATCAAGATTGGGTGAAAAAAGGTTTGCCGAGATTTCAGAAAACCAGTACTTTTGGACGCTAGGCACACCTTTCCAATGAAAATGTCTTTAAGGCAGTCTCTGCTTAGGGCTGCGTCAAGAGGAAACAAACCTTAGAGAGAGAACTTAGAACTACTTTATTTTTCTCAATTTTCAAAGACCTAGCACAAACCGTGTTTCATTTAGAGTTCCCAACACATCTATCTGTATACGAGAAAACAGAGTGATACCTAAAAATTCAAACTCTTACTGGAAACGAACGCTTCAACCTAGAAGAGTGAAAATTGGGCAGCCAAGTGGACTTAGTGAAGTGATCACTACCACAGAGAATCATCAAGATTGGGTGAAAAAATGTTTGCCGAGATTTCAGAAAACCAGTACTTTTGGACGCTTGGCACACATTGCCAATGAAAATGTATTTAGGCAGTCTCTAGTTAGGGCTGCTTGAAGAGGAAACAAACCATAGAGACTGAACATAAAACTACTTTATTTTGTCAATTATCAAAGAGCTAGCACAAACCGTGTTTCATTTAGAGTTCCAAAGACATCTATCTATATAGGAGAAAACAGAGTGAAACCTAAAAATTCAAACTCTTACTGGAAACGAACGCTTCAACCTAGAAGAGTCAAAATTGGGCAGCCAAGTGGACTTAGTGAACTGATCACTACCACAGAGAATCATCCAAATTGGGTGAAAAAATGTTTGCCGAGATTTAAGAAAACCAGTACTCTTGGACGCTTGGCACACCTTTCCAATGAAAATGTCTTTAGGCAGTCTCTGCCTAGGGCTGCTTCAAGAGGAAACAAACCATAGACACAGAACTTAGAACTACTTTTTTTTCACTTTTCAAAAAGCTAGCACCTACCGTGTTTCATTTAGAGTTCCCAACACATATATCTATATAGGAGAAAACAGATTGAAACCTAAAAATTCAGACTCTTACTGGAAACGAACGCTTCAACCTAGAAGAGTGAAAATTGGGCAGCCAGGTGGGCTTAGGGAACTGGTCATTACCACAGAGAATCATCAAGATTGGGTGAAAAAATGTTTGCCGAGATTTCAGAAAACCAGTCCTTTTGGACGCTTGGCACACCTTTCTAATGAAAATGTATTTAGGCAGTCTCTAGTTAGGGCTGCTTCAAGAGGAAACAAACCATAAACACAGAACCTAAAATTCCTTTATTTTGTCAATTTTCAAAGATCTAGCACAAACCGTGTTTCATTTAGAGTTCCCAACACATCTATCTATAAAGGAGAAAACAGAGTGAAACCTAAAAATTCAAACTCTTTCTGGAAACGAACGCTTCAACCTAGAAGAGTGAAAATTGGGCAGCCAAGTGGACTTCGTGAACTGATCATTACCACAGAGAATCATCAAGATTGGGTGAAAAAATGTTTGCCGAGATTTCAGAAAACCAGTACTTTTGGACGCTTGGCACACCTTTCCAATGAAAGTGTATTTAGGCAGTCTCTAGGGAGGGCTGCTTCAAGAGGAAACAAAGCAATAGAGACAGAACTTAGAACTATATTTTGTCAATTTCCAAAGAGCTAGCACAAACCGTGTTTCATTTAGAGTTCCCAACACATCTATCTATATAGGAGAAAACAGAGTGAAACCTAAAAATTCAAACTCTTTCTGGAAACGAACGCTTCAACCTAGAAGAGTGAAAATTGGGCAGCCAAGTGGGCTTAGTGAACTGATCACTACCACAGAGAATCATCAAGATTGGGTGAAAAAATGTTTGCCGAGATTTCAGAAAACCAGTACTTTTGGACGCTTGGCACACCTTTCAAATGAAAGTGTATTTAGGCAGTCTCCAGTTAGGGCTGCTTCAAGAGGAAACAAACCATAGACACAGAACCTAAAACTATTTTATTTTGTCAATTATCAAAGAGCTAGCACAAACCGTGTTTCATTTAGAGGTCCCAACACATCTATCTATATAGGAGAAAACAGAGTGAAACCTAAAAATTCAAACTCTTTCTGGAAACGAACGCTTCAACCTAGAAGAGTGAAAATTGGGCAGCCAAGTGGGCTTAGTGAACTGATCACTACCACAGAGAATCATCAAGATTGGGTGAAAAAATGTTTGCCGAGATTTCAGAAAACCAGTACTTTTGGACGCTTGGCACACCTTTCAAATGAAAGTGTATTTAGGCAGTCTCCAGTTAGGGCTGCTTCAAGAAAAAACAAACCATAGAGACAGAACCTAAAACTACTTTATTTAGTCAATTATCAAAGAGCTAGCACAAACCGTGTTTCATTTAGAGTTCCCAACACATCTATCTACATTGGAGAAAACAGAGTGAAACCTAAATTTCAAACTCTTACTGGAAACGAACGCTTCAACCTAGAAGAGTGAAAATTGGGCAGGCAAGTGGGCTTAGTGAACTGGTCATTACCACAATGTCTCATCAAGATTGGGTGAAAAAAGGTTTGCCGAGATTTCAGAAAACCAGTACTTTTGGACGCTAGGCACACCTTTCCAATGAAAATGTCTTTAGGCAGTCTCTGCTTAGGGCTGCGTCAAGAGGAAACAAACCTTAGAGAGAGAACTTAGAACTACTTTATTTTCTCAATTTTCAAAGACCTAGCACAAACCGTGTTTCATTTAGAGTTCGAACACATCTATCTGTATAGGAGAAAACAGAGTGATACCTAAAAATTCAAACTCTTACTGGAAACGAACGCTTCAACCTAGAAGAGTGAAAATTGGGCAGCCAAGTGGACTTAGTGAAGTGATCACTACCACAGAGAATCATCAAGATTGGGTGAAAAAATGTTTGCCGAGATTTCAGAAAACCAGTACTTTTGGACGCTTGGCACACATTGCCAATGAAAATGTATTTAGGCAGTCTCTAGTTAGGGCTGCTTGAAGAGGAAACAAACCATAGAGACTGAACATAAAACTACTTTATTTTGTCAATTATCAAAGAGCTAGCACAAACCGTGTTTCATTTAGAGTTCCAAAGACATCTATCTATATAGGAGAAAACAGAGTGAAACCTAAAAATTCAAACTCTTACTGGAAACGAACGCTTCAACCTAGAAGAGTGAAAATTGGGCAGCCAAGTGGGCTTAGTGAACTGATCACTACCACAGAGAATCATCCAGATTGGGTGAAAAAATGTTTGCCGAGATTTAAGAAAACCAGTACTCTTGGACGCTTGGCACACCTTTCCAATGAAAATGTCTTTAGGCAGTCTCTGCCTAGGGCTGCTTCAGGAGGAAACAAACCATAGACACAGAACTTAGAACTACTTTTTTTTTCACTTTTCAAAAAGCTAGCACCTACCGTGTTTCATTTAGAGTTCCCAACACATCTATCTATATAGGAGAAAACAGATTGAAACCTAAAAATTCAGACTCTTACTGGAAACGAACGCTTCAACCTAGAAGAGTGAAAATTGGGCAGCCAGGTGGGCTTAGGGAACTGGTCATTACCACAGAGAATCATCAAGATTGGGTGAAAAAATGTTTGCCGAGATTTCAGAAAACCAGTCCTTTTGGACGCTTGGCACACCTTTCTAATGAAAATGTATTTAGGCAGTCTCTAGTTAGGGCTGCTTCAAGAGGAAACAAACCATAGACACAGAACCTAAAATTACTTTATTTTGTCAATTTTCAAAGATCTAGCACAAACCGTGTTTCATTTAGAGTTCCCAACACATCTATCTATAAAGGAGAAAACAGAGTGAAACCTAAAAATTCAAACTCTTTCTGGAAACGAAGGCTTCAACCTAGAAGATTGAAAATTGGGCAGCCAAGTGTACTTAGTTAACTGATCACTACCACAGAGAATCATCAAGATTGGGTGAAAAAATGTTTGCCGAGATTTAAGAAAACCAGTACGTTTGGACACTTGGCACACCTTTCCAATGAAAGTGTATTTACGCATTCTCTAGTTAGGGCTGCTTCAAGAGGAAACAAACCATAGACACAGAACCTAAAACTACATTATTTTGTCAATTTTCAAAGATCTAGCACAAACCGTGTTTCATTTAGAGTTCCCAACACATCTATCTATATAGGAGAAAACAGAGTGAAACCTAAAAATTCAGACTCTTACTGGAAACGAACGCTTCAACCTAGAAGAGTGAAAATTGGGCAGCCCGGTGGGCTTAGTGAACTGATCATTACCACAATGTGTCATCAAGATTGCGTGAAAAAAGGTTTGCCGAGATTTCAGAAAATCAGTCCTTTTGGACGCTTGGCACACCTTTCCAATGAAAATGTCTTTCGGCAGTCTTTGCTTAGGGCTGCTTCAAGAGGAAACAAACCATAAAGACAGAACCTAAAACAACTTTATTTTGTCAATTATCAAATAGCTAGCACAAACCGTGTTTCATTTAGAGTTCCCAACACATCTATCTATATAGGAGAAAACACAGTGAAACCTAAAAATTCAAACTCTTACTGGAAACGAACGCTTCAACCTAGAAGAGTGAAAATTTGGCAGCCAAGTGGGCTTAGTGGAACTGATCATTACCACAATGTCTCATCAAGATTGGGTGAAAAAAGGTTTGCCGAGATTTCAGAAAACCAGTACTTTTGGACGCTTGGAACAGGTTTCCAATGAAAATGTCTTTAGGCAGTCTCTGCTTAGGTCTGCTTCAAGAGGAAACAAACCTTAGAGACAGAACTTAGAACTACTTTATTTTGTCAATTTTTAAAGAGCTAGCACAAACCGTGTTTCATTTAGAGTTCCCAACACATCTATCTATATAGGAGAAAACAGAGTGAAACCTAAAAATTCAAACTCTTACTGGAAACGAACGCTTCAACCTAGAAGAGTGAAAATTGGGCAGCCAAGTGGACTTAGTGAACTGGTCATTACCACAGAGAATCATCAAGATTGGGTGAAAAAATGTTTGCCGAGATTTCAGAAAACCAGTCCTTTTGGACGCTTGGCACACCTTTCCAATGAAAGTGTATTTAGGCAGTCTCTAGTTAGGGCTGCTTCAAGAGGAAACAAACCATAGACAAAGAACCTAAAATTACTTTATTTTGTCAATTTTCAAAGATCTAGCACAAACCGTGTTTCATTTAGAGTTCCCAACACATCTATCTATAAAGGAGAAAACAGAGTGAAACCTAAAAATTCAAACTCTTTCTGGAAACGAACGCTTCAACCTAGAAGAGTGAAAATTGGGCAGCCAAGTGGACTTAGTGAACTGATCATTACCACAGAGAATCATCAAGATTCGGTGAAAAAATGTTTGCCGAGATTTCAGAAAACCAGTACTTTTGGACGCTTGGCACACCTTTTCAATGAAAGTGTATTTAGGCAGTCTCTAGGTAGGGCTGCTTCAAGAGGAAACAAACCATAGAGACAGAACTTAGAACTACTTTATTTTCTCAATTTTCAACGAGCTAGCACAAACCGTGTTTCATTTAGAGTTCCCAACACATCTATCTGTATAGGAGAAAACAGAGTGAAACCTAAAAATTCAAACTCTTACTGGAAACGAACGCTTCAACCTAGAGTGTGAAAATTGGGCAACCAAGTGGGCTTAGTGAACTGATCATTACCACAATGTCTCATCAAGTTTGGGTGAAAAAACGTTTGCCGAGATTTCAGAAAACCAGTACTTTTGGACGCTTGTCACACCTTTCCAATGAAAATGTCTTTAGGCAGTCTCTGCTTAGGGCTGCTTCAAGAGGAAACAAACCTTAGAGACAGAACTTAGAACTACTTTATTTTGTCAATTTTCAAAGAGCTAGCACAAACCGTGTTTCATTTAGAGTTCCCAACACATCTATCTATATAGGAGAAAACAGAGTAAAACCTAAAAATTCAAACTCTTACTGGAAAGGAATGCTTCAACCTAGAAGAGTGAAAATTGGGCAGCCAAGTGGACTTAGTGAATTGATCACTACCACAGAGAATCATCAAGATTGGGTGAAAAAATGTTTGCCGAGATTTAAGAAAACCAGTACGTTTGGACGCTTGGCACACCTTTCCAATGAAAGTGTATTTAGGCAGTCTCTAGGTAGGGCTGCTTCAAGAGGAAACAAACCATAGAGACAGAACCTAAAACTGCTTTATTTTGTCAAATTTCAAAGAGCTAGCACAAACCGTGTTTCATTTAGAGTTCCAAACACATCTATCTACATAGGAGAAAACAGAGTGATACCTAAAAATTCAAACTCTTACTGGAAAGGAACGCTTCAACCTAGAACAGTGAAAATTGGTCAGCCAAATGGACTTAGTGAACTGATCACTACCACAGAGAATCATCAAGATTGGGTGAAAAAATGTTTGCCCAGATTTCAGAAAACCAGTACTTTTGAACGCTTGGCACACCTTTCCAATGAAAATGTCTTTAGTCAGTCTCTGCTTAGGGCTGCTTCAAGAGGAAACAAACCTTAGAGACAGTACTTAGAACTACTTTATTTTGTCAATTTTCAAAGAGCTAGCACAAACCGTGTTTCATTTAGAGTTCCCAACACATCTATCTATATAGGAGAAAACAGAGTGATACCTAAAAATTCAAACTGTTTCTGGAAACGAACGCTTCAACCTAGAAGAGAGAAAATTGGGCAGCCAAGTGGGCTTAGTGAACTGATCACTACCACAGAGAATCATCAAGATTGGGTGAAAAAATGTTTGCCAAGATTTCAGAAAACCAGTACTTTTGAACGCTTGGCACACCTTTCCAATGAAAGTGTATTTAGGCAGTCTCTAGGTAGGGCTGCTTCAAGAGGAAACAAACCATAGAGACAGAACTTAGAACTACTTTATTTTCTCAATTTTCAAAGACCTAGCACAAACCGTGTTTCATTTAGAGTTCCCAACACATCTATCTATATAGGAGAAAACAGAGTGAAACCTAAAAATTCAAACTCTTACTGGAAACGAACGCTTCAACCTAGAGTGTGAAAATTGGGTAGCCAAGTGGGCTTAGTGAACTCATCATTACCACAATGTCTCATCAAGATTGGGTGAAAAAAGGTTTGCCGAGATTTCAGAAAACCAGTACTTTTGGACGCTTGGCACACCTTCCCAATGAAAATGTCTTTAGGCAGTCTCTGCTTAGGGCTGCTTCAAGAGGATAAAAACCTTAGAGACAGAACTTATAACTACTTTATTTTGTCAATTTTCAAAGAGCTAGCACAAACCGTGTTTCATTTAGAGTTCCCAACACATCTATCTATATAGGAGAAAACAGAGTGAAACCTAAAAATTCAAACTCTTACTGGAAACGTACGCTTCAACCTAGAAGAGTGAAAATTGGGCAGCCAAGTGGACTTAGTGAACTGGTCATTACCACAGAGAATCATCAAGATTGGGTGAAAAAATGTTTGCCGAGATTTCAGAAAACCAGTCCTTTTGGACGCTTGGCACACCTTTCCAATTAAAGTGTATTTAGGCAGTCTCTAGTTAGCGCTGCTTCAAGAGGAAACAAACCATAGACACAGAACCTAAAACTACTTTATTTTGTCAATTTTCAAAGATCTAGCACAAACCGTGTTTCATTTAGAGTTCCCAACACATCTATCTATAATGGAGAAAACAGAGTGAAACCTAAAAATTCAAACTCTTTCTGGAAACGAACGCTTCAACCTAGAAGAGTGAAAATTGGGCAGCCAAGTGGGCTTCGTGAACTGTTCACTACCACAGAGAATCATCAAGATTGGGTGAAAAAATATTTGCCGAGATTTCAGAAAACCAGTACTTTTGGACGCTTGGCACACCTTTCCAATGAAAGTGTATTTAGGCAGTCTCCAGTTAGGGCTGCTTCAAGAGCAAACAAACCATAGAGACAGAACCTAAAACTACTTTATTTTGTCAATTATTAAAGAGCTAGCACAAACCGTGTTTCATTTAGAGTTCCCAACACATCTATCTATATAGGAGAAAACAGAGTGAAACCTAAAAATTCAAACTCTTACTGGAAACGAACGCTTCAACCTAGAAGAGTGAAAATTGGGCAGCCAAGAGGACTTAGTGACCTGATCACTACTACAGAGAATCATCAAGATTTCGTGAAAAAATGTTGCCGAGATTTCAGAAAACCAGTACTTTTGGACGCTTGGCACACCTTTCCAATGAAAGTGTATTTAGGCAGTCTCTAGGTAGGGCTGCTTCAAGATGAAACAAACCATAGAGACAGAACTTAGAACTACTTTATTTTGTCAATTTTCAAAGAGCTAACACAAACCGTGTTTCATTTAGAGTTCCCAACACATCTATCTATATAGGAGAAAACAGAGTGAAACCTAAAAATTCAAACTCTTACTGGAAACGAACGCTTCAACGTAGAGTGTGAAAATTGCGCAGCCAAGTGGGCTTTGTGAACTGATCATTACCACAATGTCTCATCAAGATTGGGAGAAAAAAGATTTGCCGAGATTTCAGAAAACCAATCCTTTTGGACGCTTGGCACACCTTTCCAATGAAAATGTCTTTCGGCAGTCTCTGCTTAGGGCTGCTTCAAGAGGAAACAAACCATAAAGACAGAACCTAAAACTACTTTATTTTGTCAATTATCAAAGAGCTAGCACAAACCGTGTTTCATTTAGAGTTCCAAACACATCTATCTATATAGGAGAAAACAGAGTGAAACCTAAAAATTCAAACTCTTACTGGAAACGAACGCTTCAACCTAGAAGAGTGAAAATTGGGCAGCCAAGTGGACTTAGTGAACTGATCACTACCACAGAGAATCATCAAGTTTGGGTGAAAAAAGGTTTGCCGAGATTTCAGAAAACCAGTACTTTTGGACGCTTGGCACACCTTTCCAATGAAAGTGTATTTAGGCAGTCTCTAGTTAGCGCTGCTTCAAGAGGAAACAAACCATAGAGACAGAACCTAAAACTACTTTATTTTGTCAATTATCAAAGTGCTAGCACAAACCGTGTTTCATTTAGAGTTCCAAACACATCTATCTATATAGGAGAAAACAGAGTGAAACCTCAAATTTCAAACTCTTACTGGAAACGAACGCTTCAACCTAGAAGAGTGAAAATTGGGCAGCCAAGTGGACTTAGTGAACTGATCACTACCACAGAGAATCATCAAGATTGGGTGAAAAAATGTTTGCCGAGATTTAAGAAAACCAGTACGTTTGGACGCTTGGCACACCTTTCCAATGAAAGTGTATTTAGGCAGTCTCTAGGTAGGGCTGCTTCAAGAGGAAACAAACCATAGAGACAGAACTTAGAACTACTTTATTTTCTCAATTTTCAAAGAGCTAGCACAAACCGTGTTTCATTTAGAGTTCCCAACACATCTATCTGTATAGGAGAAAACAGAGTGAAACCTAAAAATTCAAACTCTTACTGGAAACGAACGCTTCAACCTAGAGTGTGAAAATTGGGCAACCAAGTGGGCTTAGTGAACTGATCATTACCACAATGTCTCATCAAGATTGGGTGAAAAAACGTTTGCCGAAATTTCAGAAAACCAGTACTTTTGGACGCTTGTCACACCTTTCCAATGAAAATGTCTTTAGGCAGTCTCTGCTTAGGGCTGCTTCAAGAGGAAACAAACCATAGACACAGAACCTAAAATTACTTTATTTTGTCAATTTTCAAAGATCTAGCACAAACCGTGTTTCATTTAGAGTTCCCAACACATCTATCTATATAGGATAAAACAGAGTGATACCTAAAAATTCAAACTCTTACTGGAAACGAACGCTTCAACCTAGAGTGTGAAAATTAGGCACCCAAGTGGGCTTAGTGAACTGATCATTACCACAATGTCTCATCAAGATTGGGTGAAAAAAGGTTTGCCGAGATTTCAGAAAACCAGTACTTTTGGACGCTTGGCACACCTTTCCAATGAAAATGTCTTTATGCAGTCTCTGCTTAGGGCTGCTTCAAGAGGAAACAAACCTTAGAGACAGAACTTAGAACTACTTTATTTTGTCAATTTTCAAAGAGCTAGCACAAACCGTGTTTCATTTAGAGTTCCCAACACCTCTATCTATATAGGAGAAAACAGAGTGAAACCTAAAAATTCAAACTCTTACTGGAAACGAACGCTTCAACCTAGAAGAGTGAAAATTGGGCAGCCAAGTGGACTTAGTGAACTGGTCATTACCACAGAGAATCATCAAGATTGGGTGAAAAAATGTTTGCCGAGATTTCAGAAAACAAGTCCTTTGGGACGCTTGGCACACCTTTCCAATGAAAGTGTATTCAGGCAGTCTCTAGTTAGGGCTGCTTCAAGAGGAAACAAACCATAGACACAGAACCTAAAATTACTTTATTTTGTCAATTTTCAAAAATCTAGCACAAACCGTGTTTCATTTAGGGTCCCCAACACATCTATCTATATAGGAGAAAACAGAGTGATACCTAAAAATTCAAACTCTTACTGGAAACGAACGCTTCAACCTAGAAGAGTGAAAATTTGGCAGCCAAGTGGACTTAGTGAACTGATCACTACCACAGAGTATCATCAAGATTGGGTGAGAAAAGGTTTGCCGAGATTTCAGAAAACCAGTACTTTTGGACGCTTGGCACAACTTCCCAATGAAAATGTCTTTAGGCAGTCTCTGCTTAGGGCTGCTTCAAGAGGAAACAAACCTTAGAGACAGAACTTAGAACTACTTTATTTTGTCAATTTTCAAAGAGCTAGCACAAACAGTGTTTCATTTAGAGTTCCCAACACATCTATCTATATAGGAGAAAACAGAGTGAAACCTAAAAATTCAAACTCTTCCTGGAAAGGAACGCTTCAACCTAGAAGAGTGAAAATTGGGCAGCCAAGTGGACTTAGTGAATTGATCACTACCACAGAGAATCATCAAGATTGGGTGAAAAAATGTTTGCCGAGATTTAAGAAAACCAGTACGTTTGGACGCTTGGCACACCTTTCCAATGAAAGTGTATTTAGGCAGTCTCTAGGTAGGGCTGCTTCAAGAGGAAACAAACCATAGAGACAGAACCTAAAACTGCTTTATTTTGTCAAATTTCAAAGAGCTAGCACAAACCGTGTTTCATTTAGAGTTCCAAACACATCTATCTACATAGGAGAAAACAGAGTGATACCTAAAAATTCAAACTCTTACTGGAAAGGAACGCTTCAACCTAGAACAGTGAAAATTGGTCAGCCAAATGGACTTAGTGAACTGATCACTACCACAGAGAATCATCAAGATTGGGTGAAAAAATGTTTGCCCAGATTTCAGAAAACCAGTACTTTTGAACGCTTGACACACCTTTCCAATGAAAATGTCTTTAGGCAGTCTCTGCTTAGGGCTGCTTCAAGAGGAAACAAACCTTAGAGACAGAACTTAGAACTACTTTATTTTGTCAATTTTCAAAGAGCTAGCACAAACCGTGTTTCATTTAGAGTTCCCAACACATCTATCTATATAGGAGAAAACAGAGTGATACCTAAAAATTCAAACTGTTTCTGGAAACGAACGCTTCAACCTAGAAGAGAGAAAATTGGGCAGCCAAGTGGGCTTAGTGAACTGATCACTACCACAGAGAATCATCAAGATTGGGTGAAAAAATGTTTGCCGAGATTTCAGAAAACCAGTACTTTTGAACGCTTGGCACACCTTTCCAATGAAAGTGTATTTAGGCAGTCTCTAGGTAGGGCTGCTTCAAGAGGAAACAAACCATAGAGACAGAACTTAGAACTACTTTATTTTCTCAATTTTCAAAGACCTAGCACAAACCGTGTTTCATTTAGAGTTCCCAACACATCTATCTATATAGGAGAAAACAGAGTGAAACCTAAAAATTCAAACTCTTACTGGAAACGAACGCTTCAACCTAGAGTGTGAAAATTGGGTAGCCAAGTGGGCTTAGTGAACTCATCATTACCACAATGTCTCATCAAGATTGGGTGAAAAAAGGTTTGCCGAGATTTCAGAAAACCAGTACTTTTGGACGCTTGGCACACCTTCCCAATGAAAATGTCTTTAGGCAGTCTCTGCTTAGGGCTGCTTCAAGAGGAAACAAACCTTAGAGACAGAACTTATAACTACTTTATTTTGTCAATTTTCAAAGAGCTAGCACAAATCGTGTTTCATTTAGAGTTCCCAACACATCTATCTATATAGGAGAAAACAGAGTGAAACCTAAAAATTCAAACTCTTACTGGAAACGTACGCTTCAACCTAGAAGAGTGAAAATTGGGCAGCCAAGTGGACTTAGTGAACTGGTCATTACCACAGAGAATCATCAAGATTAGGTGAAAAAATGTTTGCCGAGATTTCAGAAAACCAGTCCTTTTGGACGCTTGGCACACCTTTCCAATTAAAGTGTATTTAGGCAGTCTCTAGTTAGGGCTGCTTCAAGAGGAAACAAACCATAGACACAGAACCTAAAACTACTTTATTTTGTCAATTTTCAAAGATCTAGCACAAACCGTGTTTCATTTAGAGTTCCCAACACATCTATCTATAATGGAGAAAACAGAGTGAAACCTAAAAATTCAAACTCTTTCTGGAAACGAACGCTTCAACCTAGAAGAGTGAAAATTGGGCAGCCAAGTGGGCTTCGTGAACTGTTCACTACCACAGAGAATCATCAAGATTGGGTGAAAAAATATTTGCCGAGATTTCAGAAAACCAGTACTTTTGGACGCTTGGCACACCTTTCCAATGAAAGAGTATTTAGGCAGTCTCCAGTTAGGGCTGCTTCAAGAGCAAACAAACCATAGAAACAGAACCTAAAACTACTTTATTTTGTCAATTATTAAAGAGCTAGCACAAACCGTGTTTCATTTAGAGTTCCCAACACATCTATCTATATAGGAGAAAACAGAGTGAAACCTAAAAATTCAAACTCTTAC
The DNA here is from genome assembly GCF_048772815.1 of Callospermophilus lateralis. Classification (NCBI taxonomy): domain Eukaryota; kingdom Metazoa; phylum Chordata; class Mammalia; order Rodentia; family Sciuridae; genus Callospermophilus; species Callospermophilus lateralis. The sequence goes on along the minus strand of NW_027510210.1, from coordinate 9,517 downwards.
TGGAAACGAACGCTTCAACCTAGAAGAGTGAAAATTGGGCAGCCAAGAGGACTTAGTGACCTGATCACTACCACAGAGAATCATCAAGATTGGGTGAAAAAATGTTTGCCGAGATTTAAGAAAACCAGTACTTTTGGACGCTTGGCACACCTTTCCAATGAAAGTGTATTTAGGCAGTCTCTAGGTAGGGCTGCTTCAAGAGGAAACAAACCATAGAGACAGAACTTAGAACTACTTTATTTTCTCAATTTTCAAAGAGCTAGCACAAACCGTGTTTCATTTAGAGTTCCCAACACATCTATCTATATAGGAGAAAACAGAGTGAAACCTAAAAATTCAAACTCTTACTGGAAACGAACGCTTCAACGTAGAGTGTGAAAATTGCGCAGCCAAGTGGGCTTAGTGAACTGATCATTACCACAATGTCTCATCAAGATTGGGAGAAAAAAGATTTGCCGAGATTTCAGAAAACCAATCCTTTTGGACGCTTGGCACACCTTTCCAATGAAAATGTCTTTCGGCAGTCTCTGCTTAGGGCTGCTTCAAGAGAAAAACAAACCATAAAGACAGAACCTAAAACTACTTTATTTTGTCAATTATCAAAGAGCTAGCACAAACCGTGTTTCATTTAGAGTTCCAAACACATCTATCTATATAGGAGAAAACAGAGTGAAACCTAAAAATTCAAACTCTTACTGGAAACGAACGCTTCAACCTAGAAGAGTGAAAATTGGGCAGCCAAGTGGACTTAGTGAACTGATCACTACCACAGAGAATCATCAAGTTTGGGTGAAAAAAGGTTTGCCGAGATTTCAGAAAACCAGTACTTTTGGACGCTTGGCACACCTTTCCAATGAAAGTGTATTTAGGCAGTCTCTAGTTAGCGCTGCTTCAAGAGGAAACAAACCATAGAGACAGAACCTAAAACTACTTTATTTTGTCAATTATCAAAGTGCTAGCACAAACCGTGTTTCATTTAGAGTTCCAAACACATCTATCTATATAGGAGAAAACAGAGTGAAACCTCAAATTTCAAACTCTTACTGGAAACGAACGCTTCAACCTAGAAGAGTGAAAATTGGGCAGCCAAGTGGACTTAGTGAACTGATCACTACCACAGAGAATCATCAAGATTGGGTGAAAAAATGTTTGCCGAGATTTAAGAAAACCAGTACGTTTGGACGCTTGGCACACCTTTCCAATGAAAGTGTATTTAGGCAGTCTCTAGGTAGGGCTGCTTCAAGAGGAAACAAACCATAGAGACAGAACTTAGAACTACTTTATTTTCTCAATTTTCAAAGAGCTAGCACAAACCGTGTTTCATTTAGAGTTCCCAACACATCTATCTGTATAGGAGAAAACAGAGTGAAACCTAAAAATTCAAACTCTTACTGGAAACGAACGCTTCAACCTAGAGTGTGAAAATTGGGCAACCAAGTGGGCTTAGTGAACTGATCATTACCACAATGTCTCATCAAGATTGGGTGAAAAAACGTTTGCCGAAATTTCAGAAAACCAGTACTTTTGGACGCTTGTCACACCTTTCCAATGAAAATGTCTTTAGGCAGTCTCTGCTTAGGGCTGCTTCAAGAGGAAACAAACCATAGACACAGAACCTAAAATTACTTTATTTTGTCAATTTTCAAAGATCTAGCACAAACCGTGTTTCATTTAGAGTTCCCAACACATCTATCTATATAGGATAAAAGAGAGTGATACCTAAAAATTCAAACTCTTACTGGAAACGAACGCTTCAACCTAGAGTGTGAAAATTAGGCACCCAAGTGGGCTTAGTGAACTGATCATTACCACAATGTCTCATCAAGATTGGGTGAAAAAAGGTTTGCCGAGATTTCAGAAAACCAGTACTTTTGGACGCTTGGCACACCTTTCCAATGAAAATGTCTTTATGCAGTCTCTGCTTAGGGCTGCTTCAAGAGGAAACAAACCTTAGAGACAGAACTTAGAACTACTTTATTTTGTCAATTTTCAAAGAGCTAGCACAAACCGTGTTTCATTTAGAGTTCCCAACACCTCTATCTATATAGGAGAAAACAGAGTGAAACCTAAAAATTCAAACTCTTACTGGAAACGAACGCTTCAACCTAGAAGAGTGAAAATTGGGCAGCCAAGTGGACTTAGTGAACTTGTCATTACCACAGAGAATCATCAAGATTGGGTGAAAAAATGTTTTCCGAGATTTCAGAAAACCAGTCCTTTTGGACGCTTGGCACACCTTTCCAATGAAAGTGTATTTAGGCACTCTCTAGTTAGGGGTGCTTCAAGAGGAAACAAACCATAGACACAGAACTTAAAACTACTTTATTTTGTCAAATTTCAAAGAGCTAGCACAAACCGTGTTTCATTTAGAGTTCCCAACACATCTATCTATATAGGAGAAAACAGAGTGAAACCTAAAAATTCAAACTCTTACTGGAAACGAACGCTTCAACCTAGAAGAGTGAAAATTGGGCATCCAAGTGGACTTAGTGAACTGGTCATTACCACAGAGAATCATCAAGATTGGGTGAAAAAATGTTTGCCGAGATTTCAGAAAACCAGTCCTTTTGGACGCTTGGCACACCTTTCCAATGAAAGTGTATTCAGGCAGTCTCTAGTTAGGGCTGCTTCAAGAGGAAACAAACCATAGACACAGAACCTAAAATTACTTTATTTTGTCAATTTTCAAAAATCTAGCACAAACCGTGTTTCATTTAGGGTCCCCAACACATCTATCTATATAGGAGAAAAACAGAGTGATACCTAAAAATTCAAACTCTTACTGGAAACGAACGCTTCAACCTAGAAGAGTGAAAATTGGGCAGCCAAGTGGACTTAGTGAACTGATCACTACCACAGAGTATCATCAAGATTGGGTGAGAAAAGGTTTGCCGAGATTTCAGAAAACCAGTACTTTTGGACGCTTGGCACAACTTCCCAATGAAAATGTCTTTAGGCAGTCTCTGCTTAGGGCTGCTTCAAGAGGAAACAAACCTTAGAGACAGAACTTAGAACTACTTTATTTTGTCAATTTTCAAAGAGCTAGCACAAACCGTGTTTCATTTAGAGTTCCCAACACCTCTATCTATATAGGAGAAAACAGAGTGAAACCTAAAAATTCAAACTCTTACTGGAAACGAACGCTTCAACCTAGAAGAGTGAAAATTGGGCAGCCAAGTGGACTTAGTGAATTGATCACTACCACAGAGAATCATCAAGATTGGGTGAAAAAATGTTTTCCGAGATTTCAGAAAACCAGTCCTTTTGGACGCTTGGCACACCTTTCCAATGAAAGTGTATTTAGGCACTCTCTAGTTAGGGGTGCTTCAAGAGGAAACAAACCATAGACACAGAACTTAAAACTACTTTATTTTGTCAAATTTCAAAGAGCTAGCACAAACCGTGTTTCATTTAGAGTTCCAAACACATCTATCTATATAGGAGAAAACAGAGTGAAACCTAAAAATTCAAACTCTTACTGAAACGAACGCTTCAACCTAGAAGAGTGAAAATTGGTCAGCCAAATGGACTTAGTGAACTGATCACTACCACAGAGAATCATCAAGATTGGGTGAAAAAATGTTTGCCGAGATTTCAGAAAACCAGTCCTTTTGGACGCTTGGCACACCTTTCCAATGAAAGTGTATTCAGGCAGTCTCTAGTTAGGGCTGCTTCAAGAGGAAACAAACCATAGACACAGAACTTAGAACTACTTTATTTTGTCAATTTTCAAAAATCTAGCACAAACCGTGTTTCATTTAGGGTCCCCAACACATCTATCTATATAGGAGAAAACAGAGTGATACCTAAAAATTCAAACTCTTACTGGAAACGAACGCTTCAACCTAGAAGAGTGAAAATTGGGCAGCCAAGTGGACTTAGTGAACTGGTCACTACCACAGAGTATCATCAAGATTGGGTGAGAAAAGGTTTGCCGAGATTTCAGAAAACCAGTACTTTTGGACGCTTGGCACACCTTTCCAATGAAAGTGTATTTAGGCAGTCTTTGCTTAGAGCTGCTTCAAGAGGAAAAAAACCTTAGAGACAGAACTTAGAACTACTTTATTTTGTCAATTTTCAAAGAGCTAGCACAAACAGTGTTTCATTTAGAGTTCCCAACACATCTATCTATATAGGAGAAAACAAGGTGAAACCTAAAAATTTAAACTCTTATTGGAAACGAACGCTTCAACCTAGAAGAGTGAAAATTGGGCAGCCACGTGGACTTAGTTAACTGATCACTACCACAGAGAATCATCAAGATTGGGTGAAAGAATATTTGCCGAGATTTCAGAAAACCAGTACTTTTGGACGCTTGGCACACCTTTCCAATGAAAGTGTATTTAGGCAGTCTCTAGGTAGGGCTGCTTCAAGAGGAAACAAACCATAGAGACAGAACCTAAAACTGCTTTATTTTGTCAATTATCAAAGAGCTAGCACAAACCGTGTTTCATTTAGAGTTCCAAACACATCTATCTATATAGGAGAAAACAGAGTGAAACCTCAAATTTCAATCTCTTACTGGAAACGAACGCTTCAACCTAGAAGAGTGAAAATTGGGCAGCCAAGTGGACTTAGTGAACTGATCACTACCACAGAGAATCATCAAGATTGGGTGAAAAAATGTTTGCCGAGATTTAAGAAAACCAGCACTTTTGGACGCTTGGCACACCTTTCCAATGAAAGTGTATTTAGGCATTCTCTAGTTCGGGCTGCTTCAAGAGGAAACAAACCATAGAGACAGAACCTAAAACTACTTTATTTTGTCAATTTTCAAAGAGCTAGCATAAACCGTGTTTCATTTAGAGTTCCAAAACATCTATCTATATAGGAGAAAACAGAGTGAAACCTAAAAATTCAAACTCTTACTGTAAACGAACGCTTCAACCTAGAAGAGTGAAAATGGGCAGCCAAGTGGGCTTAGTGAACTGATCATTACCACAGTGTCTCATCAAGATTGGGTGAAAAAAGGTTTGCCGAGATTTCAGAAAACCAGTACTTTTGGACGCTTGGCACACCTTTCCAATGAAAATGTCTTTAGGCAGTCTTTGCTTATGGCTGCTTCAAGAGGAACCAAACCTTAGAGAAAGAACTTAGAACTACTTTATTTTGTCAATTTTCAAAAACCTAGCACAAACCGTGTTTCATTTAGAGTTCCCAACACATCTATCTATAGAGGAGAAAACAGAGTGATACCTAAAAATTCAAACTGTTACTGGAAACGAACGCTTCAACCTAGAAGAGTGAAAATTGGGTAGCCAAGTGGACTTAGTGAACTGGTCATTACCACAGAGAATGATCAAGATTGGGTGAAAAAATGTTTGCCGAGATTTCAGAAAACCAGTAGTTTTGGACGCTTGGCACACCTTTCCAATGAAAGTGTATTTGGGCAGTCTCCAGTTAGGGCTGCTTCAAGAGGAAACAAACCATTGAGACAGAACCTAAAACTACTTTCTTTTGTCAAATTTCAAAGAGCTAGCACAAACCGTGTTTCATTTAGAGTTCCAAAACATCTATCTATATAGGAGAAAACATAGTGAAACGTAAACATTCAAACTCTTAGTGGAATCGAACGCTTCAACCTAGAAGAGTGAAAATTGGGCAGCCAAGTTGACTTAGTGAACTGATCACTACCACAGAGAATCATCCAGATTGGGTGAAAAAATGTTTGCCAAGATTTAAGAAAACCAGTACTTTTGGACGCTTGGCACACCTTTCCAATGAAAATGTCTTTAGGCAGTCTCTAGTTAGGGCTGCTTCAAGAGGAAACAAACCGTAGGCACAGAACCTAAAACTACTTTATTTTGTCAATTTTCAAAGATCTAGCACAAACCGTGTTTCATTTAGAGTTCCAAAAACATCTATCTATATAGGAGAAAACAGAGTGAAACCTAAAAATTCAAACTCTTACTGGAACGAACGCTTCAACCTAGAGTGTGAAAATTGGGCAGCCAAGTGGGCTTAGTGAACTGATCATTACCACAATGTCTCATCAAGATTGGGTGAAAAAAGGTTTGCCGAGATTTCAGAAAACCAGTACTTTTGGACGCTTGGCACACCTTTCCAATGAAAGTGTGTTTAGGCAGTCTCTAGTTAGGGCTGCTTCTAGAGGAAACAAACCATAGAGACAGAACCTAAAACTACTTTATTTTGTCAATTTTCAAAGATCTAGCACAAACCGTATTTCATTTAGAGTTCCAAACACATCTATCTATATAGGAGAAAACAGAGTGAAACCTAAAAATTCAAACTATTATTGGAAACGAACGCTTCAACCAAGAAGAGTGAAAATTGGGCAGCCAAGTGGACTTAGTGAACTGATCATTACCACAGAGAATCATCAAGATTGGGTGAAAAAATATTTGCCGAGATTTCAGAAAACCAGTACTTTTGGACTCTTGGCACACCTTTCCAATGAAAATGTCTTTAGGCAGTCTCTGCTTAGGGCTGCTTCAAGAGGAAACAAACCTTAGAGACAGAACTTAGAACTACTTTATTTTGTGAATTTTCAAAGAGCTAGCACAAACCGTGTTTCATTTAGAGTTCCCAACACATCTATCTATATAGGAGAAATCAGAGTGATACCTAAAAATTCAAACTCTTACTGGAAACGAACGCTTCAACCTAGAAGAGTGAAAATTATGCAGCCAAGTGGACTTAGTGAACTGATCACTACCACAGAGAATCATCAAGATTGGGTGAAAAAATGTTTGCCGAGATTTCAGAAAACCAGTACGTTTGGACGCTTGGCACACCTTTCCAATGAAAGTGTATTTAGGCAGACTCTGCCTAGGGCTGCTTCAAGAGGAAAACAACCATAGAGACAGAACTTAGAACTACTTTTTTTTTCAATTTTCAAAAAGCTAGCACCTACCGTGTTTCATTTAGAGTTCCCAACACATCTATCTACATAGGAGAAAACAGAGTGAAACCTAAAAATTCAAACTCTTTCTGGAAACGAACGCTTCAACTTAGAAGAGTGAAAATTGGGCAGCCAAGTGGGCTTAGTGAACTGATGACTACCACAGAGAATCATCAAGATTGGGTGAAAAAATGTTTGCCGAGATTTCAGAAAACCAGTACTTTTGGACGCTTGGCACACCTTTCCAATGAAAATGTCTTTCGGCAGTCTCTGCTTAGGGCTGCTTCAAGAGGAAACAAACCATAAAGACAGAACCTAAAACTACTTTATTTTGTCAATTATCAAAGAGCTAGCACAAACCGTGTTTCATTTAGAGTTCCCAACACATCTATCTATATAGGAGAAAACAGAGTGAAACCTAAAAATTCAAACTCTTACTGGAAACGAACGCTTCAACCTAGAAGAGTGAAAATTTGGCAGCCAAGTGGGCTTAGTGGAACTGATCATTACCACAATGTCTCATCAAGATTGGGTGAAAAAATATTTGCCGAGATTTCAGAAAACCAGTACGTTTGGACGCTTGGCACACCTTTCCAATGAAAGTGTATTTAGGCAGTCTCTAGTTAGCGCTGCTTCAAGAGGATACAAACCATAGAGACAGAACCTAAAACTACTTTATTTTGTCAATTATCAAAGAGCTATCACAAACCGTGTTTCATTTAGAGTTCCAAACACATCTATCTATATAGGTGAAAACAGAGTGAAACCTCAAATTTCAAACTCTTACTAAAAACGAACGCTTCAACCTAGAAGAGTGAAAATTGGGCAGCCAAGTGGACTTAGTGAACTGATCACTACCACAGAGAATCATCAAGATTGGGTGAAAAATGTTTGCCGAGATTTCAGAAAACCAGTACTTTTGGACGCTTGGCACACCTTTCCAATGAAAGTGTATTTAGGCAGTCTCTAGGTAGGGATGCTTCAAGAGGAAACAAACCATAGAGACAGAACCTAAAACTACTTTATTTTGTCAAATTTCAAAGAGCTAGCACAAACCGTGTTTCATTTAGAGTTCCAAACACATCTATCTATATAGGAGAAAACAGAGTGAAACCTAAAAATTCAAACTCTTACTGGAAACGAACGCTTCAACCTAGAAGAGTGACAATTGGGCAGCCAAGTGGACTTAGTGAACTGGTCATTACCACAGACAATCATCAAGATTGGGTGAAAAAATGTTTGCCGAGATTTCAGAAAACCAGTACTTTTGGACGCTTGGCACACCTTTCCAATGAAAGTGTATTTAGGCAGTCTCTAGTTAGGGCTGCTTCAAGAGGAAACAAACCATAGACACAGAACCTAAAATTACTTTATTTTGTCAATTTTCAAAGATCTAGCACAAACCGTGTTTCATTTAGTGTTCCCAACACATCTATCTATATAGGATAAAACAGAGTGATACCTAAAAATTCAAACTCTTACTGGAAACGAACGCTTCAACCTAGAGTGTGAAAATTAGGCAGCCAAGTGGGCTTAGTGAACTGATCATTACCACAATGTCTCATCAAGATTGGGTGAAAAAAGGTTTGCCGAGATTTCAGAAAACCAGTCCTTTTGGACGCTTGGCACACCTTTCCAATGAAAGTGTATTTAGGCACTCTCTAGTTAGGGCTGCTTCAAGAGGAAACAAACCATAGACACAGAACTTAAAACTACTTTATTTTGTCAAATTTCAAAGAGCTAGCACAAACCGTGTTTCATTTAGAGTTCCCAACACATCTATCTATATAGGAGAAAACAGAGTGAAACCTAAAAATTCAAACTCTTACTGGAATCGAACGCTTCAACCTAGAAGAGTGAAAATTGGGCAGCCAAGTGGACTTAGTGAAGTGATCACTACCACAGAGAATCATCAAGATTGGGTGAAAAAATGTTTGCCGAGTTTTAAGAAAACCAGTATGTTTGGACGCTTGGCACACCTTTCCAATGAAAGTGTATTTAGGCAGACTCTGCCTAGGGCTGCTTCAAGAGGAAACAAACCATATAGACAGAACTTAGAACTACTTTTTTTTTTTTTCAATTTTCAAAAAGCTAGCACCTACCGTGTTTCATTTAGAGTTCCCAACACATCTATCTATATAGGAGAAAACAGAGTAAAACCTAAAAATTCAAACTCTTACTGGAAACGAACGCTTCAACCTAGAAGAGTGAAAATTTGGCAGCCAAGTGGGCTTAGTGGAACTGATCATTACCACAATGTCTCATCAAGATTGGGTGAAAAAATGTTTGCCGAGATTTCAGAAAACCAGTACTTTTGGACGCTTGGCACACCTTTCCAATGAAAATGTCTTTAGGCAGTCTCTGCTTAGGGCTGCTTCAAGAGGAAAGAAACCTTAGAGACAGAACTTAGAACTAATTTATTTTCTCAATTTTCAAAGACCTAGCACAAACCGTGTTTCATTTAGAGTTCCCAACACATCTATCTATATAGGATAAAACAGAGTGATACCTAAAAATTCAAACTCTTACTGGAAACGAACGCTTCAACCTAGAAGAGTGAAAATTGGGCAGCCAAGTGGACTTAGTGAACTGATCACTACCACAGAGAATCATCCAGATTGGGTGAAAAAAGGTTTGCCGAGATTTAAGAAAACC